>NW_027615140.1:0-78759 GCF_965212315.1 Lampetra planeri | reverse complement strand
CACCCCAGCCCCCATCACCACCCCCAGCCCCCATCACCACCCCCAGCCCCCATCACCACCCCCAGCCCCCATCACCACCCCCAGCCCCCATCACCACCCCCAGCCCCCATCACCACCCCAGCCCCCATCACCACCCCAGCCCCCATCACCCCCAGCCCCCATCACCACCCCAGCCCCCATCACCACCCCCAGCCCCCATCACCACCCCAGCCCCCATCACCACCCCCAGCCCCCATCACCACCCCCAGCCCCCATCACCACCCCAGCCCCCATCACCACCCCAGCCCCCATCACCACCCCCAGCCCCCATCACCACCCCAGCCCCCATCACCACCCCAGCCCCCATCACCACCCCCAGCCCCCATCACCACCCCCCAGCCCCCATCACCACCCCCAGCCCCCATCACCACCCCCAGCCCCCATCACCACCCCAGCCCCTTCACCACCCCCAGCCCCCATCACCACCCCAGCCCCCATCACCACCCCCAGCCCCCATCACCACCCCCAGCCCCCATCACCACCCCCAGCCCCCATCACCACCCCCAGCCCCCATCACCACCCCAGCCCATCACCACACCCAGCCCCCATCACCACCCCAGCCCCCATCACCACCCCGCCATCCCCCCATCACCACCCCCAGCCCCCATCACCACCCCAGCCCCCATCACCACCCCCAGCCCCCATCACCACCCCCAGCCCCCATCACCACCCCCAGCCCCCATCACCACCCCCAGCCCCCATCACCACCCCCAGCCCCCATCACCACCCCCAGCCCCATCACCACCCCAGCCCCATCACCACCCCCAGCCCCCATCACCACCCCCAGCCCCCATCACCACCCCCAGCCCCCATCACCACCCCCAGCCCCCATCACCACCCCAGCCCCATCACCACCCCCAGCCCCCATCACCACCCCCCAGCCCCATCACCCCCATCACCCCAGCCCCCTCACCACCCCAGCCCCCATCACCACCCCCAGCCCCATCACCACCCCAGCCCCCATCACCACCCCCAGCCCCCATCACCACCCCCAGCCCCCATCACCACCCCAGCCCCCAATCACCCAGCCCCATCACCACCCCCAGCCCCCATCACCACCCCCAGCCCCCATCACCACCCCCAGCCCCCATCACCACCCCCAGCCCCCATCACCACCCCCAGCCCCCATCACCACCCCAGCCCCCATCACCACCCCCAGCCCCCATCACCACCCCAGCCCCCATCACCACCCCAGCCCCATCACCCCAGCCCCCATCACCACCCCCAGCCCCCATCACCACCCCCAGCCCCATCACCACCCCCAGCCCCCATCACCACCCCCAGCCCCCATCACCACCCCAGCCCCCATCACCACCCCCCAGCCCCCATCACCACCCCCAGCCCCCATCACCACCCCCAGCCCCCATCACCACCCCCAGCCCCCCATCACCACCCCCAGCCCCCATCACCACCCCAGCCCCATCACCACCCCCAGCCCCCATCACCACCCCAGCCCCATCACCACCCCCAGCCCCCATCACCACCCCCAGCCCCCATCACCACCCCCCAGCCCCCATCACCACCCCCAGCCCCCATCACCACCCCCAGCCCCCATCACCACCCCCAGCCCCCATCACCACCCCCAGCCCCCATCACCACCCCCAGCCCCCATCACCACCCCCAGCCCCCATCACCACCCCCAGCCCCCATCACCACCCCCAGCCCCCATCACCACCCCCAGCCCCCATCACCACCCCCAGCCCCCATCACCACCCCCAGCCCCCATCACCACCCCCAGCCCCCATCACCACCCCCAGCCCCCATCACCACCCCCAGCCCCCATCACCACCCCCAGCCCCCATCACCACCCCCAGCCCCCATCACCACCCCCAGCCCCCATCACCACCCCCAGCCCCCATCACCACCCCCAGCCCCCATCACCACCCCAGCCCCCATCACCACCCCCAGCCCCCATCACCACCCCCAGCCCCCATCACCACCCCCAGCCCCCATCACCACCCCCAGCCCCCATCACCACCCCCAGCCCCCATCACCACCCCCAGCCCCCATCACCACCCCCAGCCCCCATCACCACCCCCAGCCCCCATCACCACCCCCAGCCCCCATCACCACCCCCAGCCCCCATCACCACCCCCAGCCCCCATCACCACCCCCAGCCCCCATCACCACCCCCAGCCCCCATCACCACCCCCAGCCCCCATCACCACCCCCAGCCCCCATCACCACCCCCAGCCCCCATCACCACCCCCAGCCCCCATCACCACCCCCAGCCCCCATCACCACCCCCAGCCCCCATCACCACCCCCAGCCCCCATCACCACCCCCAGCCCCCATCACCACCCCCAGCCCCCATCACCACCCCCAGCCCCCATCACCACCCCCAGCCCCCATCACCACCCCCAGCCCCCATCACCACCCCCAGCCCCCATCACCACCCCCAGCCCCCATCACCACCCCCAGCCCCCATCACCACCCCCAGCCCCCATCACCACCCCCAGCCCCCATCACCACCCCCAGCCCCCATCACCACCCCCAGCCCCCATCACCACCCCCAGCCCCCATCACCACCCCCAGCCCCCATCACCACCCCCAGCCCCCATCACCACCCCCAGCCCCCATCACCACCCCCAGCCCCCATCACCACCCCCAGCCCCCATCACCACCCCCAGCCCCCATCACCACCCCCAGCCCCCATCACCACCCCCAGCCCCCATCACCACCCCCAGCCCCCATCACCACCCCCAGCCCCCATCACCACCCCCAGCCCCCATCACCACCCCCAGCCCCCATCACCACCCCCAGCCCCCATCACCACCCCCAGCCCCCATCACCACCCCCAGCCCCCATCACCACCCCCAGCCCCCATCACCACCCCCAGCCCCCATCACCACCCCCAGCCCCCATCACCACCCCCAGCCCCCATCACCACCCCCAGCCCCCATCACCACCCCCAGCCCCCATCACCACCCCCAGCCCCCATCACCACCCCCAGCCCCCATCACCACCCCCAGCCCCCATCACCACCCCCAGCCCCCATCACCACCCCCAGCCCCCATCACCACCCCCAGCCCCCATCACCACCCCCAGCCCCCATCACCACCCCCAGCCCCCATCACCACCCCCAGCCCCCATCACCACCCCCAGCCCCCATCACCACCCCCAGCCCCCATCACCACCCCCAGCCCCCATCACCACCCCCAGCCCCCATCACCACCCCCAGCCCCCATCACCACCCCCAGCCCCCATCACCACCCCCAGCCCCCATCACCACCCCCAGCCCCCATCACCACCCCCAGCCCCCATCACCACCCCCAGCCCCCATCACCACCCCCAGCCCCCATCACCACCCCCAGCCCCCATCACCACCCCCAGCCCCCATCACCACCCCCAGCCCCCATCACCACCCCCAGCCCCCATCACCACCCCCAGCCCCCATCACCACCCCCAGCCCCCATCACCACCCCCAGCCCCCATCACCACCCCCAGCCCCCATCACCACCCCCAGCCCCCATCACCACCCCCAGCCCCCATCACCACCCCCAGCCCCCATCACCACCCCCAGCCCCCATCACCACCCCCAGCCCCCATCACCACCCCCAGCCCCCATCACCACCCCCAGCCCCCATCACCACCCCCAGCCCCCATCACCACCCCCAGCCCCCATCACCACCCCCAGCCCCCATCACCACCCCCAGCCCCCATCACCACCCCCAGCCCCCATCACCACCCCCAGCCCCCATCACCACCCCCAGCCCCCATCACCACCCCCAGCCCCCATCACCACCCCCAGCCCCCATCACCACCCCCAGCCCCCATCACCACCCCCAGCCCCCATCACCACCCCCAGCCCCCATCACCACCCCCAGCCCCCATCACCACCCCCAGCCCCCATCACCACCCCCAGCCCCCATCACCACCCCCAGCCCCCATCACCACCCCCAGCCCCCATCACCACCCCCAGCCCCCATCACCACCCCCAGCCCCCATCACCACCCCCAGCCCCCATCACCACCCCCAGCCCCCATCACCACCCCCAGCCCCCATCACCACCCCCAGCCCCCATCACCACCCCCAGCCCCCATCACCACCCCCAGCCCCCATCACCACCCCCAGCCCCCATCACCACCCCCCAGCCCCCATCACCACCCCCAGCCCCCATCACCACCCCCAGCCCCCATCACCACCCCCAGCCCCCATCACCACCCCCAGCCCCCATCACCACCCCCAGCCCCCATCACCACCCCCAGCCCCCATCACCACCCCCAGCCCCCATCACCACCCCCAGCCCCCATCACCACCCCCAGCCCCCATCACCACCCCCAGCCCCCATCACCACCCCCAGCCCCCATCACCACCCCCAGCCCCCATCACCACCCCCAGCCCCCATCACCACCCCCAGCCCCCATCACCACCCCCAGCCCCCATCACCACCCCCAGCCCCCATCACCACCCCCAGCCCCCATCACCACCCCCAGCCCCCATCACCACCCCCAGCCCCCATCACCACCCCCAGCCCCCATCACCACCCCCAGCCCCCGCAGCTGCAGCTGCACTGGCCTCACCGCGTGGCTGCGGTTCCTACACATGTGGTCCTCGCAGCCGCAGCGTTGCTGCGAGCATACCACACCCGCACGGCGGCAGCCGCACCGCCGCGTGTCGCAGCCTAGGGTACAGCGACACTGCACAGCACAGAGACACCACCACCACCACCACACGTTTAGTAATAGTAGCAGTGCGCGTGAGTGCACTCGCGTGCGTGAGTGCGCGTGCGTGCACTCGCGTGCGTGCGTGCACTCGCGTGCGTGCACTCGCGTGCGTGCGTGCACTCGCGTGCGTGAGTGCGCGTGCGTGCGCGTGCGTGCACTCGCGTGCGTGCACTCGCGTGCGTGCACTCGCGTGCGTGCACTCGCGTGCGTGCGTGCGCGTGCGTGCGCGTGCGCGTGCGTGCACTCGCGTGCGTGAGTGCACGCGCGTGCTACGTACGTACGTGTACGTGACTGTACATGCGCGTGTACGCGTGTGCGCGTGACTGTACATGCGCGTGTACGCGTGTGCGCGTGACTGTACATGCGCGTGTGCGCGTGTGCGCGTGCGTGAGTGTACGTGCGGTCACCCTGTAGGGCGCAATAATGTTGCTCCGTCGCCCGTCCGTGTTCACCACCACCTTGGCCACGAACGACTTCAGCTGCGTCGCGAACAAAAGGCGGAGGTCACGCGCCCACCCCGCCGTGTAGCCTCTAACGGTGTAGGGGCAAGTGCTGCTAGTCGCCACCACCACCACTACAACTGCCTCCACCTCCACCATCACCGTCCATACTACCTCCACCACCACCTCCACCACCACCACCCCTACCACCTCCACCTCCTCATCCACCACCACCACCAGCACCTCCCGCATCTTGGAGGGCATGAGCTCAATGGAGGAGTCGGGGGGACGCTGTGTGGGGGTCGCTAGCCCCCGAGATCCCTCCCGCCTCCATCCCCTATTTCGTTTACGTTACCCCACCTCCCTATTACCCGCTACGGTTTCGCAGGCATTCAAACGCGACGCCCCTACGGTTACAGCCTCGCGCCGCGCTCCCACGCTGCGAGCATACGTGTGCACAGCATCATCAATCAAACGCCCCACTCCCCCTCTCTACACCGCTACGTACAGCTCTCGCACACTGCGAGCGTGTGCCCATCTATAGCCCTGTGCGGCACGTTACCAACGCGCATCCGTATCCGCCACGTAACGAACGTATGCGCACTCACGCACGCAGCTCTGCACGGCACTCACTCAACACTGACCACTCGCGTTAGGATCGCGCACCTGTATCGCACACACGCACACACTGCACGACAAGATCACGCGAGACCACGCTTCGCTATTAATGATTTATTACCTGGTAACTAATGTTGAATCGGTGAGTCGACGAGGCTGGCCTATTCCACTAAACCGGTACCTATTCCCTATTTATCTGCTATTATCCTACTTCACCTCCCCACTCACTGTTTGGCGCCCGCGGAGGTACCTCGATACGTCACACGGACGTCCGGGTCGCTGGCTGGAGCTGCTGCTGGTCCGCTGGCCTGGAGAGAAGAGAGCCCCTTCCCCCTTGCGCCCCCCTATTTATTCTCCCTACCTCAAAGGGATGCTGCGCTGAACAATGGGCTCGTGCACCTCGAGCCCGCGCACGACGGTTCCGGGCGCTTTTGATCCGCTAATCAGTGAGTGCGTAAATCCTAATTAATCCCTTTCTCACGCAGGCCCCCATCAGCGAGGGTCATGCGGCGGCGTCCATGACAAAGGTGCGCCGTGGGAATTTGTGCACGGCTGCCCGCGTGACCCCGCTCTCCAGGTTATTCATACTAATAGCCTCATCCTTTAACTCCCCTAATAATGGTGCCTGCGTGCCCGAGCGTAATTACGTCGTCCCTCCGCTGCCGGTGCAGGGGTGCCTGATTATGCAGTTCAGATGCGCTGCGTGTTTTCTAATGATGCTCCTCCATCACAATACTTATTCCCTCTGCCTGCCCCGTCTATACTCGCCTGTGTGGGGGGAAATGCGCCTCAACCGCGGTGGCCAAATGCCCCACGCCGCGACCACACCATATTAAGGCCGGCCGCAGCGCCGCGGTGCCACGTAGCACGGGGGAGGTCATCCAATTCCCTGATCGCCGGAATCCGTGAGAATTAATCCCGATGAGGGTTTCTCGGATAAAAACCGGTCGATCAGGTGACCTTCCCTTCCAGCTCTATGGGGGGGGGGGGGGGGGGAATGCGTGCGGATGTGTGCTTATGTGGGGGGGGTGATGGGGGGCAGTGCGGTGGGGGAAGCCGGGCGGCTCCCTGGCTCGGCAGAGCGGCCCCGTCGCTGTGGCACCACAGCTGCATGTGGAGTGTCCGTGTGAGTGAGTGTACGTCCGTGAGTGAGTGTACGTAGGTCGACTCAGCCTCAAATGAGTACCCGGTGAGGTGTGTAAAATCGCCACTGGGGAGACAAAGGCGGTCGGGCGTGGTGCTGGCCACCCACCCCCTCGTGTACCGTTCTGGCCTTCATAGGTGCTCGCTAACAGCACTTGCCCCTACAGTCTGTTAAGGCTATACGGGGGATCTTTATCTTTGTCTCTCTCTGTGTGTCTGTGTCATCTTTCTCTGTGTGTCTATGTGTGTGTGTGTCTCTCTCTCTGTCATCTCTCTCTGTCCGTGTCTCCGTGTCTCTCAAATTGAGCAATCTTTGGAAGAACGTCATCAACCAGTTGGGGAGTTGACTTATGTTAGCCGACTCTGTGTTGTATTGCATTACATTTCTAAGTTTACTAGGTTTGTTTTCTCGTTCATGTTTTTGTTTGTTTGTTGCGGTTGCACCCGATTCAAGAGCCGAATGGCTCACGGGCCTATACCAAATAAATGAAACTAAAACTATTATGTAATTTATTTATTTTTTTCTACGTGACTTTACCGAAAGAACCAAACAGTATCTTGCTTAAGTTGCAATTTCTCTTCACCTGGCTCGCTACTTTGTAACTGTTTTATTTTAAATATTCAGTTTTTTTTTTCATTATTTACCAGGCCACACCCGCTTGAGCTGCTGTACTGCTCTTGTTTCAAAAAAATGCGTAATTCGCATGAATTATGTTAATGTATGTAATAATATACATAAATTATGATTATCACGGAGATAATCGTAGTAATTTATGCGAATGCTTGTGATTATGTTAATGTATGCAGTTATTATAATTATGCCTTAGCTTCGTTATCCAGAGTTGTATCAATCAGGATAACCGATTATCTTTGATTAAACATTTGTAATAAAAGACTTGACCACGATGTCTGGCTCGGTGTCCTTTATTTGGTTCGGTTTCTGTTTCCCACACGGCTGTCCTTATTTATCTCCTTCCACACGGTGCCGACTTCGCTGTTTCTCTCGTCACCGCCAACAGCTCCGCTGTTGGTCTCCGCCGCTCCCGTAGCAGCCCCGCTGCTGTTACTCTCACGTAGCCCCTCCGGCTGTACTCGCTGCAGCCCCCCTCTCTGGGTCACTCCCGTAGACTCTGACAGCCTCGTTGCTGTCTCTCTCTCTGTCGCTCCCGTAGCTCCTGGCAGCCTCACCGCTGCCTCTCTTACACAGCCTCCCTGGCTGTACTCGCTGCAGCCTCACTCCCTCCAGTAGCCCACTACTGTCTCCGGGGTTGGCCACCGCTGGCCGACGGTGCCACCCCTCCTTGGTTCGCCCGCGTGGTCTCACCCTTTTCCAGTCTCAACCCAACTCCCTTCTCCTTCCGGTTTTACCGCTTAAGGACCCGAACCTTCCTCCCACGTCACATGACTCCACCTCCCCGTGACGTCACATCCCGAAGGTCGATTACACCCGCATTACACATTTATTGATTATCTTAGTGTGTTTATGTTATGTTAGGTCTCCAAATTCATATCTCATCGCAGGTAGACAGTTTTGCATGGACTGGGAGAGAAGCACTCGAACACTTGGTGTTAAGCAATTTTAATTCTAAACAAACATATGACACTAATATGCAGAGGTGGGACAAAGTCATTGTTATGCAACTCCAAGTCGAGTCGCAAGTCATCAAATTCATGACTCGAGTCTGACTCGAGTCCACCTCTGCTAATATGCAAAGGCAAAAGTATACGTCAATAGATTCAATCGGCAAGATTATGCAATTAACGAAAATAAATGACTAAAACATTTCTTCTTGGTTCTTTCGGTAAAGTCACGTAGAAGGGAAGTAATAAAATAATAAAAATAAAACATTCTCACGACGTTTCGGCCACAACGCAAGTAGCCGTCCTCAGGTGCCATAGACAAACCCAACATTAAACCCTCCCCGTAGAGGCGGTTAAATTTCGATTTAAAGCTTTCGTGACTGCAATTTAACCGTCTCTACGGGGAGGGTTTAATGTTGGGTTTGTCTATGGCACCTGAGGACGGCTACTTGCGTTGTGGCCGAAACGTCGTGAGAATGTTTTATTTTTATTATTTTATTACTTCCCTTCTACGTGACTTTACCGAAAGAACCAAGAAGATGAATCCTTGCAGTCACGAAAGCTTTAAATCGAAAAATAAAACATTTCTTATTCATGTAACTCAACGGCAGCAACTGCTTTGCACGATCAGTTGATATTGAACGCACCACCTTGAAATGGCAACCCCTTTTGAAACACAAAGATAACTTTTTAAAATCTTATTCGTGTGCGTGTTGTGTGCCCGTTGTCCCCTTGTAATATTAATTTTAAAAAAATTAGAGCCGGGAGTTTTGTCTTTAGCTTGTGGGGTGGGGGAGGGATTATACAAACAGTGGCCAGAGAGGTTCTCTCTGGCTTGGGCGTGGCCGCAGCGAGCCCGTGCTGCGCCCTCTCTCCACTGCTGGATTGAGCGGCGTTGGCACCATGTTCCTTGAAGAAACTTGCTTGCTTGGCGCTTGATGGTTCCGTCGTCGCTGCTGGACGTCTTGTCTGTTCTCACTGGGTGTTGGTCGGTGTGTGTGTATCAAACACACGGCGCATTCGATGGCGCTCTCTCTCGCTTGGTGGCAGCTCTAGGCTTCTCCACTGCTGGATGATTGTTGAGTCGGCACGATGCTCGGTGATGCCCGAGTCGTGCTGCTGCTGTCCCTCTCTCCTTGATCGCTGCCAACTTCACACGGACACCCGCCCTTACTTCAGGCTGTGTTGGCTCAGGCTCTGGACGAAGCGGCTCTGCGCGCTCACCGGCTTGGAGCGCCCTGGCGATGAACGATGGCTCTTGTTGCTCATCCGCTGCTGCTCGTCATTTGCGATGCTCGCTTGGTCGACGCTTGATGGTTTCCGCCCTTTCTATAGGTCGATTGCTTGTCACTCGTCACTCTCTCTTCTCCGTGCTTTCCTTTGTTCGTGCAGCTGCCAGCTTCACTCGCACTTAACTTCGTTCTGCGAGAAGCGACACCTGCTATCGGCATCGGCGTTTGCTCCCTCACGACGCTCCGCCAGCCGGAGCACGGCTGAACCCAGCCTCGACCCAGGTTGAACTCAGACTTCTGCGACTCGAACGACCCCTCCTCGTTCCATCTCTCTTCGAGGCACGATCTGCCCCAGCTCTCTTGCGAGCCGAGTTGCGAGAGTGAGCGCCACTCGAACCAGACTGCTCATTCGTGATGTGCGCTTGTGCTTAAAACTCAAAACGTGACTCCCCTCTCTGCGCATCTCTTGCGAGAGGAACAACGAGAGAAACAGATGTCCCAGCTATGCCAGCACAGACCCCCCCCCCCTCGCGACCCTTTGACCCCTCCCTCTGAGTGGGGCATTCCGAGGCCAGACCCCCAATACGTATTCAGGCTGGTATGTGTTTGTGCCAAATCGTTGGAAGACAAAGGTGGCCGAGGAGATTTTTGGTTCTATGGAATGCATATTCTTTAAGTTGTGCGTGGTTGACCTATTTTGACTTCCTATTCTTCTGGATGACCGTTGTTCTAACACTTAATAATTATTATTCAGTTTGTGATTTACCATGGTTATTAACACGTATTTCGTAGAGTTTATTGATGTTTGTTGTCTATCTATATACAGGGATCGCACTGTTTTACTCGAGTTATTTTGTTTAATGTCTTGAGGTTAAGTGTAAGTTGCCACTTACGCTTCCTTAACTGTTGGAATTCGTAATTATTATTTTTTTTGGTCAGGTAGATAGAAACATACAATACAAAATTATATATATATACGGTGAATACGAGTAATATAAGGGAATATCTAATAACAAGCCCCTATTGTTTGTTGGTTAATTCTTTTTGTTAAGTTTCTACTTTTCGGTAAGGAAAACGTTAAAGAAAACGCGAGTTGCAACCGTTGTTATCCTTTACTCTGCACCTTATCTGTAGACATCCAGATGTCTTGGGAGGTTAGTCCATCGATCTTTGTCCATCTGGATGTCTATGACCTCTCTGTGACCGAAATCTTACCGTTTTAATGGCCCTCCATGTTTCATGGATTCCTGGTGTGCTTGTGAGGAGGAGTGGGTTGTTTTCATTATTAAATAAAAATAGAAGAAAAAAAATTTCTTCATTATTCTTAATATAAAAAGGGGGTATAAACACAACAGGAGGCACGTCCCGTGCCCCGCGGTGGGAATAGGCATTTCCGTTTTTTCGTCCGTCACCTTGAAATCGGTCCGATTTTCGATTTAGTGCGGTTTCTCTATATGTATTTATTTACTATTGCCGACCGGCACGTGACGAAGCACGCCATTGCGCATGCGCGAGACGCCGACCAGGGCGGTTGCCCCTGGCAACGGGCAGCAACGCCGTCGCTGCAGGGTGGACGCCATTTTTAATTCGCGTTAAAAATATGCGCACGCATTAACACGCGACGCTGAGGTAAATTCATCAAAGTTTCACGTCCTCTTCACTCCCCCACCCCTCTCCCTCACCACTCTCCCTCACCACTCTCCCTCACCACTCTCCCTCACCACTCTCCCTCACCCCTCTCCCTCACCCCTCTCCCTCACCACTCACTCTCACCACTCACCCATCTCCCTCACCACTCGCCCTCACCCCTCACCGCTCACCACCCACGCTCATCCTCACCCCTCTCCCTCACCACTCACTCTCACCACTCACCCATCTCCCTCACCACTCGCCCTCACCCCTCACCGCTCACCACCCACGCTCATCCTCACCCCTCTCCCTCACCACTCACTCTCACCACTCACCCATCTCCCTCACCGCTCACCGCTCACCGCTCACCACTCACGCTCATCCTCACCCCTATCCCTCACCACTCGCCCTCACCACTCGCCCTCACCACTCGCCCTCACCACTCGCCCTCACCGCTCGCGAGGAATTTAGCATATGTATGGGAAATGCAGGAATGCGACTAGTACTACTTGTGAAATCCGCTTGATGCGGAGCTTCTCCAATTTTTTCATGCTGGAATTTCAGTCCACACACCCTGGCACTGACCAGAGTGTGGAAGATGCCCAGGCTGCTGGCCGGACGTTTCCCCTCCACGACCACCCTCCTTGCCCTGTATATGGTGAGCTTAGCGTAGCCCACCCAGTACAGTGACCAGCCCCTGAAGATGTTGGGATCTGTCGCCCTTTGGGTGTCCAAAGATGAGGAACGTTGGATAAATGGAGGTTGAACCTTTAGGCCTTAAATGTACGCTCCAGCTTCAAAATACGCTCCAAGCTTGGCGGCGTCTCATTCTTCACCTGAGGACGGCTGCTTGCGTTGTAGCCGAAACGTCGTGAGAATTCTGACTGTGGCAGAGCGAGGCAACTTTCAGCAGTGTGGAGGTGGAGGTGTGGGTGGACTTCCCCCGAGACAATAAAAAGTGAAATGGAGACCCTGTAGATGCGTAAGCTTGAGACGATGTCGCTCCAATAGATGCACCCTTGTCACAGGCCTTTAATGACAAGAATGTGAAGTTGAACACTCAGTTCCTAGGTTCAACCTGCAGGGTAAGAGCGGCCAGTCTTTGTGGACCTGTGGGTTGCGTAGATCTCTAACCAGGAGCGAGATCCAATAAGCTCCCAAGCATTCACTATGTTATCATAATTGCATTTATATGGTGCTCGCTTAATTGCCCCAGCAACACTGAGTTTTGTATCGTTTCTCGTCTCAAACACTCGAAGAGCATCCCCAAGTAGCAGCTGCCCCTGTGTGGCACAAGGTGGTGGCCCTGCACGGGCCTGCGTGTGGACAAGAGCCTGTCAGTAGGGGGCGATGGTTGATGTGGCATCTTAGTTGTGGAGTTTGTAGATAATTATTATTTGGTTCTTTTCGGTTAAGTCACGTCTAAAAATAAAATAATAAATTAAAATAACATATTACGACGTTTCGATTGCAACACAAGCAATCATCATCAGGTATAAAAGAAATAGCAACAAAAATCTAACTAGAAAACTATAGACAGACATACAAGCAGACAGACATCACAACGGCACACATGAGAGGACACAAATCGGCACAAAGAGAGGGGTCGTTTCTGTGACGGTCCCTTAAATATAGAGAGGGGGGGGCGGGGACGGAGAGAGGGAGGGGGCAGAGAGAATTAGCATATCAATGAGTGTACGGCAACGTACTGCTGTTGCAAGTAAGATGACAATGTGGAACGGGCACGCAAAATTGAAAACGGGAATGCAAAATTGAAAATTAGGAGACAGGCACACGAAAATTAAATAACCTAGCAAAATATCGAAATGTGATGTAATACAACACAGAGAGTTGGTTAACACACAATTAACGCATAGCCTGGTTGATTACGTGTTTCAAAATTTGCTAAGTTAGAATTTTAAGTGTGAAAATTCCAAAGAGAGGACACAGGCAGAGAGAACAAATAGCCAGAAAGAAAAAGGATAAGCTTAAAACTTCCCCGTAGAAGTGGTTCAATCTTAATTTAGGAGCTTTCGTGACTGCAGGAATTATTATTTGGTTCTTTTCGGTTAAGTCACGTCTAAAAATAAAATAATAAATTAAAATAACATATTACGACGTTTCGATTGCAACACAAGCAATCATCATCAGGTATAAAAGAAATAGCAACAAAAATCTAACTAGAAAAACTCTCTGTGTTGTCAGATCAGAATCTTGTCATAGCGCTCGGGTTCAATCAACCCGAGCGCGATGACGTCACCACACACGGGGGCGCCCCAACCAGCCCCCCCCACCCACGTGACCAGCCCCTCCACCCACTGCCCACGTGACCAGCCCCCCCCTGCCCACGTGACCAGCCCCTCCCCTCCCCCGCCCACGTGACCAGCCCCTCCCCTCCCCCACCCACGTGACCAGCCCCTCCCCCGCCCACGTGACCAGCCCCTCCCCCGCCCACGTGACCAGCCCCTCCCCTCCCCCGCCCACGTGACCAGCCCCTCCCCCGCCCACGTGACCAGCCCCTCCCCCCCCCGCCCACGTGACCAGCCCCTCCCCTCCCCCGCCCACGTGACCAGCCCCTCCCCTTCCACCCACGTGACCAGCCCCTCCCCCCCCACCCACGTGACCAGCCCCTCCCCCCCCCCGCCCACGTGACCAGCCCCTCCCCTCCCCCGCCCACGTGACCAGCCCCTCCCCCCCCCGCCCACGTGACCAGCCACTCCCCCCCCCCGCCCATGTGACCAGCCCCTCCCCCGCCCACGTGACCAGCCCCCCCCCCGCCCACGTGACCAGCCCATGCCCACGTCACCAGCCCCTCCCCTCCCCCGCCCACGTGACCAGCCCCTCCCCCCGCCCACGTGACCAGCCCCTCCCCTCCCCCGCCCACGTGACCAGCCCCCCCCCCCGCCCACGTGACCAGCCCCTCCCCTCCCCCGCCCACGTGACCAGCCCCCCCGCCCGCCCACGTGACCAGCCCCTCCCCCCCCCCGCCCACGTGACCAGCCCCCCACCCACCCACGTGACCGGCCCCTCCCCCCACCCACCCACGTGACCAGCCCCGCCCCTCCCCCAGCCCACGTGACCAGCCCCGCCCCTCCCCTCCCCCAGCCCACGTGACCAGCCCCGCCCCTCCCCCACCCACGTGACCAGCCCCGCCCCTCCCCCAGCCCACGTGACCAGCCCCTCCCCACCCACGTGACCAGCCCCGCCCCTCCCCCTCCCCCAGCCCACGTGACCAGCCCCGCCCCTCCCCCAGCCCACGTGACCAGCCCCGCCCCTCCCCCAGCCCACGTGACCAGCCCCACCCCTCCCCCACCCACGTGACCAGCCCCCCCACGCTGCTACTGCTGCGGCGGCGTTCTGGCGTTTGTCCCAAGCGGGTTGGCTGCAATGAAGCCGTGAAGACACCGAACAGTTCCACTGCTACAATTAGCGCGCTGAGGCGCTGCAGTTGCACTATGTGTCCACACGGTGGCGCTGCAGCAACCATGTTAAATTTCTTCTTAGGTTTTTTCCGGTAAAGTCACGTAGGTAAAACATCAAAATGAATTAAAATAAAATAAAATAAAATCAAAAATCACGACGTTTCGGAGGCAACACAAGTCTCCGTCATCAGGTGGGACCGTCACAGCCAGATTAGCTGCATCAAGTGAGGCAATGATTCAAGATGTAATCCCTTAAAAGCGAGTTGAGGGGGGGAGGAGAGGGAGGGGGGAGCTCATCAGACTATGGTAGCCAATGAATGGAACGTATCGGGAGGGAGGGGGGGCGAGGCCAAAAGGGTGGGCGACGGCGTGCAAGCGATTGTGCGCAAGCGGCTAATTACTGCACACGCCAACACAATGGAGCGATTATGCGCAAGCGGCCAACTGCCGCACACGCCAACACAATGGGCAGAGAGGGGGAGGGAAGCTCTAATACACATGATAGACAAAATAACGAAATTGCCCATGTTAATACCAATGCTGGCTGAACAATGAAGAGAGTACTGTTAAAAAATAACTGGGGATGTTAACACTCGGTAAAGTAAAGTAAAATAGTGCCTGTCAGATAAGATGGTCCAAAAAATTGTAATTAAGTCTTTTTTGCGTGGTTGATAACATCTTTCCAATGATTACTAAGTTTGTACCCATCATCACGGTTGAAATTATGTCTGTGTTTGTATATTTGTATGGCTTCGTGTACAAACCTTTGATGTTAGCCGGGAGGTTTGCAGAGAACCTTGGTCTCGGAAAAGACAATTTCATGAGAGCCCACCGAGTTGTAGCAATGATCGGCAACGGCAGAAGAATCAGTTCTGCCGTGTTTCAGATCTGACTTGTGCTCGCGGACACGATCAGAAACATGACGTTTCGTTTCTCCAATGTAGCAATCACCACAAATGCAACTCAATTTGTAGACTCCAGGATACTGTAAGTCAGGAACGACATCCTTCACAGATGGAATCAGATCACGGATTTTATGCACTGTACTGAATCGGACTTGGATCTTATGTTTGTTTAGAATTTTGGAGATCTTTTTGGTCACGCCAGCTATGTATGGTAACGTGATGGTTTTGGTCGGAGTTTCATGTGGCTGTTTCTGTGTGGTGGGAGAGACAGCTTGGCTGATAGTACGGTCAGAGTATCCGTTCATCCTGAGGGCCCGATGTACATGTCTTAATTCACCAGTCAGGTGGTGTTTGTCAGAAATGCCATGGGCTCTGTGGTATAGCGTTTTGAATTTCGATTTAAAGCTTTCGTGACTGCAGCAGGGATTCATCTTCTTGGTTCTTTCGGTAAAGTAACGTAGAAAGGAAATAAATTAAATAATAGAATAGGACGTTTCGATTGCAACACAAGCAATCGTCATCAGATAGAAAACAAACAGTAAATCTTCTTGGTTCTTTCGGTAAAGTCACGTAGAAGGGAAATAATAAAATAATAAAAATTAAACATAATAAAATACAATTCTCACGACGTTTCCCTGTCCCCAGACGACCTGCTTGTCAGTTTTGATGTGGTTTCCTTATTCACCAAAGTTCCTGTACCTGACACCATCGCAATCATTGAAGACTTGGTTCATCAAAGCCTGAATGCTGGGGTACCCCCCCTGGTGAGACACTGCTTAACCAATACATACTTCACCTGGAATGGAACTTTCTACAAGAAAACTGAGGGCACCCCAATGGGCTCCCCCCTATCTCCGGTTGTAGCCAACGTCTTCATGGAGAAATTTGAGACTGACGCCATCCAGACTGCCACTCTACGCCCGACCTTGTGGAAGAGGTACGTAGATGCCACTTTTGTCATCTGGCCACATGGCCGGCCTGCTCTAGACCAATTCCTCAACCACATAAATTCCATACACCCAGCCATCACACAGTGTACACACAATGTACACACACACAGTGTACACACACACAGTGTACACACAATGTACACACACACAGTGTGTACACACAATGTACACACGCAGTGTACACACACACAGTGTACACACACACACAATGTACACGTGTGTACACACACACTGTCCATGTGTGTGTACACACACAATAATGTCCACATTGTTGAGCTGAGCTCACACACCTAAGGGGTCTCTGTTCAAGGGAGGGAGCAATGGAAAATTAATCTTAATCAACTTAAATTCTAATCCCGCTACGTGACGTCACCACTCAGCATGACCTCATCGGCGTGAAACGCCAGGGGGAGGTGTACCTTGCTAGTGACGTCATGTCACCAAAGATTTCACCCCAACCGGTCTCAAGGGAGCGTGACGTCACCTCTGCCTGGGTCACTTCCGTTATCTATTCAAGCACTATCCTTATTTGGGCAAAGCCACACCCACTGACAGGGGGCTCATTAACATAATTTATTCGTGAAAGACGTCACGAGTTCGTTGTGACCGGTTCGGCACCAACGGCCCATCCCTCCACGATTGGGCCAGGCTCATTAACATAATTTATGTAAGTTACAGAGCCGCTCATTGTGGGAGGTGTCTTGTACCCCACAAGTGACGTCATGTCACCTGCTGCTGCCGCGTGACGTCACGAGGTAACGGAAAGTTGACGCTCCGCGCGGGAACTGAAATCTGAGGTGAGAAATTCTCATCGCGGTTGTGGTTGTTGTTGTGGTGATTGTTGTTGTTGTGGTTGTTGTTGTTTACCGAGGTAGAGCCTCGCTCTCTCTCTCGTAGGGATGTCAATTGAGTAGCAGCGAGCATGGAAGCGATGTCCACTTTGGAACTTTACAACGCGGGGCCTTGCCTCCTGCCCTCGCCTGGTCGCGTTCGCTTCAATTCTCTCGCTTAGTTGAGCAATTTCGATTTAAAGCTTTCGTGACTGCAGTGATTCATATTCTTGGTTCTTTCGGTGAAGTCACGTAGAATAGAAATAAAAACAATAAAACTATACAATTTAATTATGTTTTATATCACGTAGAATGGAAATAATGAAATAATATTCCCTTTTATTTTTATTATTTCCATTCTAAGTGACTTTACCGAAAGAACCAAGATAGTTTAGCAACCTGTGGAAGAACGCGATCAGCCAGGCGACGCGTTAGTTCTAGGTGAAGTCACCATGTAGGTAAGAAATGAATACAAATTCATAAAAGTAAAAATAGAAATAAAATATAAACAAATCGCGACGTTTCGGAGGCAACACAAGTCTATAATGTAGACTAGCCTGGTTATTAAGCTGGGTGAGTGTACTGGCAGTCTATAATGTAGACTGTAGCCTGGTTATTAAGCTGGGTGAGTGTACTGGCAGTCTATAATGTAGACTGTAGCCTGGTTATTAAGCTGGGTGAGTGTACTGGCAGTCTATAATGTAGACTGTAGCCAGGTTATTAAGCTGGGTGAGTGTACTGGCAGTCTATAATGTAGACTGTAGCCTGGTTATTAAGCTGGGTGAGTGTACTGGCAGTCTATAATGTAGACTGTAGCCAGGTTATTAAGCTGGGTGAGTGTACTGGCAGTCTATAATGTAGACTGTAGCCAGGTTATTAAGCTGGGTGAGTGTACTGGCAGTCTATAATGTAGACTGTAGCCAGGTTATTAAGCTGGGTGAGTGTACTGGCAGTCTATAATGTAGACTGCAGCCTGGTTATTAAGCTGGGTGAGTGTACTGGCAGTCTATAATGTAGACTGTAGCCTGGTTATTAAGCTGGGTGAGTGTACTGGCAGTCTATAATGTAGACTGTAGCCTGGTTATTAAGCTGGGTGAGTGTACTGGCAGTCTATAATGTAGACTGTAGCCTGGTTATTAAGCTGGGTGAGTGTACTGGCAGTCTATAATGTAGACTGTAACCTGGTTATTAAGCTGGGTGAGTGTACTGGCAGTCTATAATGTAGACTGTAGCCTGGTTATTAAGCTGGGTGAGTTTACTGGCAGTCTATAATGTAGACTGTAGCCTGGTTATTAAGCTGGGTGAGTGTACTGGCAGTCTATAATGTAGACTGTAGCCTGGTTATTAAGCTGGGTGAGTGTACTGGCAGTCTATAATGTAGACTGTAGCCTGGTTATTAAGCTGGGTGAGTGTACTGGCAGTCTATAATGTCGACTGTAGCCTGGTTATTAAGCTGGGTGAGTGTACTGGCAGTCTATAATGTCGACTGTAGCCTGGTTATTAAGCTGGGTGAGTGTACTGGCAGTCTATAATGTAGCCTGTAGCCTGGTTATTAAGCTGGGTGAGTGTACTGGCAGTCTATAATGTAGACTGTAGCCTGGTTATTAAGCTGGGTGAGTGTACTGGCAGTCTATAATGTCGACTGTAGCCTGGTTATTAAGCTGGGTGAGTGTACTGGCAGTCTATAATGTCGACTGTAGCCTGGTTATTAAGCTGGGTGAGTGTACTGGCAGTCTATAATGTAGACTGTAGCCTGGTTATTAAGCTGGGTGAGTGTACTGGCAGTCTATAATGTAGACTGTAGCCTGGTTATTAAGCTGGGTGAGTGTACTGGCAGTCTATAATGTAGACTGTAGCCTGGTTATTAAGCTGGGTGAGTGTACTGGCAGGGTATAATGTAGACTGTAGCCTGGTTATTAAGCTGGGTGAGTGTACTGGCAGTCTATAATGTAGACTGTAGCCTGGTTATTAAGCTGGGTGAGTGTACTGGCAGTTTATAATGTCGACTGTAGCCTGGTTATTAAGCTGGGTGAGTGTACTGGCAGTCTATAATGTCGACTGTAGCCTGGTTATTAAGCTGGGTGAGTGTACTGGCAGTCTATAATGTAGACTGTAGCCTGGTTATTAAGCTGGGTGAGTGTACTGGCAGTCTATAATGTAGACTGTAGCCTGGTTATTAAGCTGGGTGAGTGTACTGGCAGTCTATAATGTAGACTGTAGCCTGGTTATTAAGCTGGGTGAGTGTACTGGCAGTCTATAATGTAGACTGTAGCCTGGTTATTAAGCTGGGTGAGTGTACTGGCAGTCTATAATGTCGACTGTAGCCTGGTTATTAAGCTGGGTGAGTGTACTGGCAGTCTATAATGTCGACTGTAGCCTGGTTATTAAGCTGGGTGAGTGTACTGGCAGTCTATAATGTAGACTGTAGCCTGGTTATTAAGCTGGGTGAGTGTACTGGCAGTCTATAATGTAGACTGTAGCCTGGTTATTAAGCTGGGTGAGTGTACTGGCAGTCTATAATGTAGACTGTAGCCTGGTTATTAAGCTGGGTGAGTGTACTGGCAGTCTATAATGTAGACTGTAGCCTGGTTATTAAGCTGGGTGAGTGTACTGGCAGTCTATAATGTAGACTGTAGCCTGGTTATTAAGCTGGGTGAGTGTACTGGCAGTCTATAATGTAGACTGTAGCCTGGTTATTAAGCTGGGTGAGTGTACTGGCAGTCTATAATGTCGACTGTAGCCTGGTTATTAAGCTGGGTGAGTGTACTGGCAGTCTATAATGTAGA
Organism: Lampetra planeri; assembly: GCF_965212315.1. NCBI lineage: Eukaryota > Metazoa > Chordata > Hyperoartia > Petromyzontiformes > Petromyzontidae > Lampetra > Lampetra planeri. The sequence goes on along the minus strand of NW_027615140.1, from coordinate 58,517 downwards.
CTGTAGCCTGGTTATTAAGCTGGGTGAGTGTACTGGCAGTCTATAATGTAGACTGTAGCCTGGTTATTAAGCTGGGTGAGTGTACTGGCAGTCTATAATGTAGACTGTAGCCTGGTTATTAAGCTGGGTGAGTGTACTGGCAGTCTATAATTTAGACTGTAGCCTGGTTATTAAGCTGGGTGAGTGTACTGGCAGTCTATAATGTAGACTGTAGCCTGGTTATTAAGCTGGGTGAGTGTACTGGCAGTCTATAATGTAGACTGTAGCCTGGTTATTAAGCTGGGTGAGTGTACTGGCAGTCTATAATGTAGACTGTATCCTGGTTATTAAGCTGGGTGAGTGTACTGGCAGTCTATAATGTAGACTGTAGCCTGGTTATTAAGCTGGGTGAGTGTACTGGCAGTCTATAATGTAGACTGTAGCCTGGTTATTAAGCTGGGTGAGTGTACTGGCAGTCTATAATGTAGACTGTAGCCTGGTTATTAAGCTGGGTGAGTGTACTGGCAGTCTATAATGTAGACTGTAGCCTGGTTATTAAGCTGGGTGAGTGTACTGGCAGTCTATAATGTAGACTGTAGCCTGGTTATTAAGCTGGGTGAGTGTACTGGCAGTCTATAATGTAGACTGTAGCCTGGTTATTAAGCTGGGTGAGTGTACTGGCAGTCTATAATGTAGACTGTAGCCTGGTTATTAAGCTGGGTGAGTGTACTGGCAGTCTATAATGTAGACTGTAGCCTGGTTATTAAGCTGGGTGAGTGCACTGGCAGTCTATAATGTAGACTGTATCCTGGTTATTAAGCTGGGTGAGTGTACTGGCAGTCAATAATGTAGACTGTAGCCTGGTTATTAAGCTGGGTGAGTGTACTGGCAGTCTATAATGTAGACTGTAGCCTGGTTATTAAGCTGGGTGAGTGTACTGGCAGTCTATAATGTAGACTGTAGCCTGGTTATTAAGCTGGGTGAGTGTACTGGCAGTCTATAATGTAGACTGTAGCCTGGTTATTAAGCTGGGTGAGTGTACTGGCAGTCTATAATGTAGACTATAGCCTGGTTATTAAGCTGGGTGAGTGTACTGGCAGTCTATAATGTAGACTGTATCCTGGTTATTAAGCTGGGTGAGTGTACTGGCAGTCTATAATGTAGACTATAGCCTGGTTATTAAGCTGGGTGAGTGTACTGGCAGTCTATAATGTAGACTATAGCCTGGTTATTAAGCTGGGTGAGTGTACTGGCAGTCTATAATGTAGACTGTATCCTGGTTATTAAGCTGGGTGAGTGTACTGGCAGTCTATAATGTAGACTGTAGCCTGGTTATTAAGCTGGGTGAGTGTACTGGCAGTCTATAATGTAGACTGTAGCCTGGTTATTAAGCTGGGTGAGTGTACTGGCAGTCTATAATGTAGACTGTATCCTGGTTATTAAGCTGGGTGAGTGTACTGGCAGTCTATAATGTAGACTGTAGCCTGGTTATTAAGCTGGGTGAGTGTACTGGCAGTCTATAATGTAGACTGTAGCCTGGTTATTAAGCTGGGTGAGTGTACTGGCAGTCTATAATGTAGACTGTAGCCTGGTTATTAAGCTGGGTGAGTGTACTGGCAGTCTATAATGTAGACTGTAGCCTGGTTATTAAGCTGGGTGAGTGTACTGGCAGTCTATAATGTAGACTGTAGCCTGGTTATTAAGCTGGGTGAGTGTACTGGCAGTCTATAATGTAGACTGTAGCCTGGTTATTAAGCTGGGTGAGTGTACTGGCATTCTATAATGTAGACTGTAGCCTGGTTATTAAGCTGGGTGAGTGTACTGGCAGTCTATAATGTAGACTGTAGCCTGGTTATTAAGCTGGGTGAGTGTACTGGCAGTCTATAATGTAGACTGTAGCCTGGTTATTAAGCTGGGTGAGTGTACTGGCAGTCTATAATGTAGACTGTAGCCTGGTTATTAAGCTGGGTGAGTGTACTGACAGTCTATAATGTAGACTGTAATTTGCTGCATCAAGTGAGGCGTGATTTATTATTTTATTATTTTATTTCTATTTTTACTTTTATTAATTTTAATTTAATTTTTACCTACGTGGTGACTTTACCGAAAAAACCTAAGAGTACGTGAGTTGGTGTGTTGACCGACTCTCTGTGTTGCATTACATGAAGTGTCTCTCTCTCTCTGTGCAGTCACCAAACCTCCAAGTCTCTCATTGACACAAGGCCGTCATTATAACATGTTATAATAAGTATAATATTATGTTATAATATTTATTAATTATAATGTTATAATAAGTATAATATGTTATAATTATTATATTCATATATATTAATATAATGTTATAATATGTTATAATAAGTATAATAATCAAATATGCCCCCCCAATATGTTTCTGTAAAAAAATTTGTAAATAATAATTGCGATGCTCTGTTAATAAAGACAACCATTTGCTAAACCTTGGCCACGAAATCTGGACTTGTCTTCATATAACAATGCATAGATTCCTGTTTATAGGATTGCGTTGTACTTTATGAATCCCTAATCTCTGCCATTGCATACTATGAAACAAGAAAGGTATTACAATACACTATTAGACATTATTGTGTCCATGCCATGTGCTAGTGAACTTTTAAAAATATTTTAGGGAGGAAATGGCAGGAAATTAGTTTTCTAATTTAGATATTTTTCTGGGGGGGGGACCCCAGACCCGTGGAAGATTTGGTCCCCCCCAATGTTGACTCCATGGCTACGGCCTTGCATTGACGTGCTAGTTTCTCTACCCCCCCCTCTCTCTCTATTTAAGGCCTCAACACAGAGGCGTTGTTTCTCTGTGTGCCTATGTGTGTCTCTCTCTGTGTGTCTCTGTGTCATCTCTCTCTGTGTGTCGATGTGTGTCTCTCTCTCTGTGTCTCTGTGTCATCTCTCTCTGTGTGTCGATGTGTGTCTCTCTCTGTGTGTCTCTCTGTGTCATCTCTCTCTGTGTGTCTGTGTGTCTCTCTCTGTGTGTCTATGTGTGTCTCTCTCTGTGTGTCTGTGTGTCTCTCTCTCTGCTTATGTGTCTGTCTGTGTCTCCGTGTCTCTCTCTCAAATTGAGCAATCTTTGGAAGAACATTATCAACCAGGTAGGGTGTTGACTGTTATGTTAGCTGACTCTAAGTTTAATAGGTTTTTTTTCTCTTTCATTTGTACCTGATGATGATTGCTTGTGTTGCAGTTGAAACGTCGTATGCTATTACATAATGTATTTATTTATTCTATGTGACTTTACCGAAAGAACCAAAGAGTATCTTGCTTAAGTTTTAATTTCCCTTCACCTGGCTCGCTACTTTGTAACTTTGTTTTGTTTTAAATATTCACAGTTTTTTTTCATTTTTTACCAGGCCACGCCCGCTTGAGCTGCTGTACCGCTCTTGTTTCCAGAAGCGACCTGCCCACAACAACAATAACAACAAGGTGAGGCTCGTCAACAGCGTGGTGGTGTTCACTCTAGACGCGTGGTGGTGTTCACTCTAGACACGTGGCGGTGTTCACTCTAGACGCGTGGTGGTGTTCACTCTAGACGCGTGGCGGTGTTCACTCTAGACGCGTGGCGGTGTTCACTCTAGACGCGTGGTGGTGTTCACTCTAGACGCGTGGCGGTGTTCACTCTAGACGCGTGGCGGTGTTCACTCTAGACACGTGGCCGTGTTCACTCTAGACACGTGGCCGTGTTCACTCTAGACGCGTGGCGGTGTTCACTCTGGACGCGTGGTGGTGTTCACTCTAGACGCGTGGCGGTGTTCACTCTAGACACGTGGCCGTGTTCACTCTAGACGCGTGGCGGTGTTCACTCTAGACACGTGGTGGTGTTCACTCTAGACACGTGGCGGTGTTCACTCTAGACACGTGGCGGTGTTCACTCTGGACACGTGGCCGTGTTCACTCTAGACGCGTGGCGGTGTTCACTCTAGACACGTGGTGGTGTTCACTCTAGACACGTGGCCGTGTTCACTCTAGACGCGTGGCGGTGTTCACTCTAGACGCGTGGCGGTGTTCACTCTAGACACGTGGCCGTGTTCACTCTAGACGCGTGGCGGTGTTCACTCTAGACACGTGGTGGTGTTCACTCTAGACACGTGGCGGTGTTCACTCTAGACGCGTGGCCGTGTTCACTCTGGACGCGTGGCGGTGTTCACTCTAGACGCGTGGCGGTGTTCACTCTAGACGCGTGGCGGTGTTCACTCTAGACGCGTGGTGGTGTTCACTCTAGACGCGTGGCGGTGTTCACTCTAGACGCGTGGCGGTGTTCACTCTAGACGCGTGGCGGTGTTCACTCTAGACACGTGGCGGTGTTCACTCTAGACGCGTGGCGGTGTTCACTCTAGACACGTGGCGGTGTTCACTCTAGACGCGTGGCCGTGTTCACTCTGGACGCGTGGCGGTGTTCACTCTAGACGCGTGGCGGTGTTCACTCTAGACACGTGGCGGTGTTCACTCTAGACGCGTGGTGGTGTTCATTCTAGACACATGGCGGTGTTCACTCTAGACGCGTGGCGGTGTTCACTCTAGACGCGTGGTGGTGTTCACTCTAGACGCGTGGTGGTGTTCATTCTAGACGCGTGGTGGTGTTCACTCTAGACACGTGGCGGTGTTCACTCTAGACACGTGGCGGTGTTCACTCTAGACGCGTGGCCGTGTTCACTCTGGACGCGTGGCGGTGTTCACTCTAGACACGTGGCGGTGTTCACTCTAGACGCGTGGTGGTGTTCACTCTAGACGCGTGGTGGTGTTCACTCTAGACGCGTGGCGGTTTTCACTCTAGACGCGTGGCGGTGTTCACTCTAGACGCGTGGTGGTGTTCACTCTAGACGCGTGGTGGTGTTCATTCTAGATGCGTGGCGGTGTTCACTCTAGACGCGTGGCGGTGTTCACTCTAGACGCGTGGTGGTGTTCACTCTAGACGCGTGGTGGTGTTCGCTCTAGACGCGTGGTGGTGTTCACTCTAGACGCGTGGTGGTGTTCGCTCTAGACGCGTGGCGGTGTTCACTCTAGACGCGTGGCGGTGTTCACTCTAGACGCGTGGTGGTGTTCACTCTAGACGCGTGGTGGTGTTCGCTCTAGACGCGTGGCGGTGTTCGCTCTAGACGCGTGGCGGTGTTCACTCTAGACGCGTGGTGGTGTTCGCTCTAGACGCGTGGTGGTGTTCGCTCTAGACGCGTGGTGGTGTTCACTCTAGACGCGTGGCGGTGTTCACTCTCTACATGTGGAGGGGAAACCCGGGGATCGGGAAGGAAATCCATGCGACCACGGGGAGAGAGAGAGAGACACGTAAACTACAAATATACAGCAGGCGTCAGGGTCAGGATGGAACCCACGACTTCCTGTATGCCAGGACAGGTAGTTAACATCTCACCACAGAGAGACACGCAGCCTCGGCTGTGGTGGTTGATCCTCAATGAATTACTTGGTGGAGTGAGGAAGCATTAATACTGAGCAGGTGAAGGTGGCCAGGCGTGGGTCTGGACACACCACCACCTGTGAACCATGCCAGTGTGTGACAGTGGTGGAGCCAGTGGGGGTGGGGTGGCACGTGCCCCCCCAACGATCATTGGGGTTTATTAGTAACTAGCTTCACTACCCGGCTTTGCCCGGGACTTGGATTCTTGTCTTGGATTAATTTAATATTCCCTCATATTTCACTGAAAAACCCTGAAAAAGTGATTCTTGTAAGAAAGAAAAGCTGAAAGAAATCAATTTAACTAATTCGGATGTTTTTCACTGAAGGAAATTTTACCTTAACCCACTTCTACGTAATGTCGATTTTGGCAACTCGGGAAGGGAATGACGTGGCGAGCTGAAAACAGTCGCGTTCACTTCGAAATTCCAGACAGCAAAAGCTGTGAAAATTTCATGACGCCAAAGCCTGGAATTGGAGAGTTTTTGCTGCTGCACACAAACAAACAGATGTAAGTTCTGCTTTATATTTAAGATGGCAGTTGTACCCGTTCTTCACACGGATTTGTATTGAAACTCCGAGAAGCCATTGACTTTATCGGGCAGGAGCGAAGCGCCACCTAAAATCTCCCGGCACGCTGTGAACAGCTGTAGAAGTACGGCGCGCGAAGAGCCATGTGGTAGGGGGGTAAGCATTGCAGAGCGCTTAGCTCAGGTGTGATGTGGGTTGATGCCACATACGTCATGGTCATTCCCCCCCCCCCCCCCCCCAAAATACAAAAGTCTATTTTTCTTTCCTGAAGGCATCAACACGTTCAGCGAGCGCGATGACGATCACACGCGTCGAATGAAAAGCAAGGGACAAGTCCTTTCTTACTAACAACTCCTTTCTCACTAACAACTCCTTACTTACTAACAACTCCTGTAATTTTTCATTGCTGGAGGGGTTTCCCCCCCCCACCTGAAAATCCTGGCTCCACCTCTGAGTGTGTGACAGTGTCAAGTTTGTATTTGCAGTAAAGTCATCCCAGCAATCAAGGACATCTGTGCCTGGCTTCACATCTCTAAGTTGCGATTGAACATTAATTTATGCATTTGTGCATGACACAAATAGTATTATTTTAAACACCCTTTGCTATGTCAGCTGAATTTAGCTTTCATAAACATTTATTTTGAAGCAAAACAGCTGAAATTGTGTGCTCTGAGTTTTGGGTTAACGTTCATTTTGAAGATACGAGGGCTTCCAGGCACGTTTCTAACCACTTGACCTCTCATTGTGTGCCATAACAGCCCGTGTGATGAATTTGGAACACTTTTTCACTATATCATGAATATATGAATAAGTATAGATGTGTAAGTCATGTGTGACTGTATATGCATTCCTCTGTGCATCGATACTGACGTGTAGATGGTGTGGATATTCTCTTTTTTCTGTCTGCAGTTGTCGCTTCCTCTGCAGAATTTGTCTCATGGAGCAAAGGCACTCGGCGCAGCTCGGTGCAAAAAGGCATCAATGCGACCGGTGTGCATACAGCACGGATTGTCCTGGAAATTTGACACGGCACCAGAGAACTCACACAGGAGAGAAACCCTTCAAGTGCAGTGTGTGTGGGAAGGCGTTTGCACAGTTATCTACTCTTGTAACACACAAGAGAACACACACGGGAGAGAAACCCTTCAAGTGCAGTGTATGTGGGAAGGCGTTTGCATGTTCATCTACTCTTGTAATACACCAGAAAACACACACGGGAGAGAAACCCTTCAAGTGCAGTGTGTGTGGGAAGGTGTTTGCACGTTCATCTGCTCTTGTAGCACACCAGAGAACACACACGGGAGAGAAACCCTTCAAGTGCAGTGTGTGTGGGAAGGCGTTTTCAGATTCATCTTATCTTGTAACACACAAGAGAACACACACGGGAGAGAAACCCTTCAAGTGCAGTGTATGTGGGAAGACGTTTTCAGATTCATCTGCTCTTGTAAGACACAAGAGAACACACACGGGAGAGAAACCCTTCAAGTGCAGTGTGTGTGGGAAGGCGTTTTCAGATTCATCTGCTCTTGTAAGACACAAGAGAACACACACGGGAGAGAAACCCTTCAAGTGCAGTGTGTGTGGGAAGGCGTTTGCATGTTCAGCTCATCTTGTAACACACAAGAGAACACACACGGGAGAGAAACCCTTCAAGCGCAGTGTGTGTGAGAAGGCGTTTACACTTTCACGAAATCTTCAAAGACACCAGAGAACACACAAGCATCAGAAGATCCACAAGGAGTGGAGTCTGAAATCAGCTTGTGAATGTCAAAGTGCCTCAATGAGCCCATCCCTCATCAAACAAGAACCGGAAGAAAATCTCAGCTTGGACACTTTTAAAGAAATCGAGGTGAAATATGAAGAGGTGAAGGTGAAATGTGAAGACGTGATGGTGAAGAGCCAAGAAGTGAAGGTAAAATGTGAAGATGACGATTCAACTCCCAAATCGGACCTTCACATCGATGGAGACAACGTGAAGCAGGAGGAGAATTCTGACTGTGAGGCAGAGCGAGGCGACTCCCAGCAGTTTGTGGAAGTGGAGGTGTGGGTGGACTTCCTCCGAGACAATACAAAGTCAAATGGAGACTCGGGAGATGCGTAAGCCTTAGACCAGTGGTTCTTAACCTGGGGTTCGATCGAACCCCTGGGGTTCGGTGAGTCAGTCTCAGGGGTTCGGCGGAGGTTAAGACACACACCTGACTCATGTGTGCGCGCACGTGCGTGTGTGTGCACGCACGTGCACACACGCGCACGCACGCACGTGCACACACGCGCACGCGCACGCACGTGCGTGCACACAGAAGTGCACGTGTGTGCACACACGTGCACGTACTGGCAGTCTATAATGTAGACTGTAGCCTGGTTATTAAGCTGGGTGAGTGTACTGGCAGTCTATAATGTAGACTATAATTTTCTGCATCAAGTGAGGCGTGATTTATTATAATTTTATTATTTTGTTTTTACTTTTATTAATTTTAATTTCATTTTTTACCTACGTGGTGACTTTACCGAAAAAACCTAAGAGTACGTTAGTTGGTGTGTTGACCGACTCTCTGTGTTGCATTACATGAAGTGTCTCTCTCTCTCTGTGCAGTCACCAAACCTCCAAGTCTCTCATTGACACAAGGCCGTCATTATAACATGTTATAATAAGTATAATATTATGTTATAATATTTATTAATTATAATGTTATAATAAGTATAATATGTTATAATTATTATATTAATATATATTAATATAATGTTATAATATGTTATAATAAGTATAATAATCAAATATGCCCCCCCAATATGTTTCTGTAAAAAAATTTGTAAATAATAATTGCGATGCTCTGTTAATAAAGACAACCATTTGCTAAACCTTGGCCACGAAATCTGGACTTGTCTTCATATAACAATGCATAGATTCCTGTTTATAGGATTGCGTTGTACTTTATGAATCCCTAATCTCTGCCATTGCATACTATGAAACAAGAAAGGTATTACAATACACTATTAGACATTATTGTGTCCATGCCATGTGCTAGTGAACTTTTAAAAATATTTTAGGGAGGAAATGGCAGGAAATTAGTTTTCTAATTTAGATATTTTTCTGGGGGGGGGACCCCAGACCCGTGGAAGATTTGGTCCCCCCCAATGTTGACTCCATGGCTACGGCCTTGCATTGACGTGCTAGTTTCTCTACCCCCCCCTCTCTCTCTATTTAAGGCCTCAACACAGAGGCGTTGTTTCTCTGTGTGCCTATGTGTGTCTCTCTCTGTGTGTCTATGTGTGTCTCTCTCTGTGTGTCTGTGTGTCTCTCTCTCTGCTTATGTGTCTGTCTGTGTCTCCGTGTCTCTCTCTCAAATTGAGCAATCTTTGGAAGAACATTATCAACCAGGTAGGGTGTTGACTGTTATGTTAGCTGACTCTAAGTTTAATAGGTTTTTTTTCTCTTTCATTTGTACCTGATGATGATTGCTTGTGTTGCAGTTGAAACGTCGTATGCTATTACATAATGTATTTATTTATTCTATGTGACTTTACCGAAAGAACCAAAGAGTATCTTGCTTAAGTTTTAATTTCCCTTCACCTGGCTCGCTACTTTGTAACTTTGTTTTGTTTTAAATATTCACAGTTTTTTTTCATTTTTTACCAGGCCACGCCCGCTTGAGTTGCTGTACCGCTCTTGTTTCCAGAAGCGACCTGCCCACAACAACAATAACAACAAGGTGAGGCTCGTCAACAGCGTGGTGGTGTTCACTCTGGACGCGTGGCGGTGTTCACTCTAGACGCGTGGTGGTGTTCACTCTAGACGCGTGGTGGTGTTCACTCTAGACACGTGGCGGTGTTCACTCTAGACGCGTGGTGGTGTTCACTCTAGACGCGTGGCGGTGTTCACTCTAGACGCGTGGCGGTGTTCACTCTAGACGCGTGGCGGTGTTCACTCTAGACGCGTGGCGGTGTTCACTCTAGACGCGTGGCGGTGTTCACTCTAGACACGTGGCCGTGTTCACTCTAGACACGTGGCCGTGTTCACTCTAGACGCGTGGCGGTGTTCACTCTGGACGCGTGGTGGTGTTCACTCTAGACGCGTGGCGGTGTTCACTCTAGACACGTGGCCGTGTTCACTCTAGACGCGTGGCGGTGTTCACTCTAGACACGTGGTGGTGTTCACTCTAGACACGTGGCGGTGTTCACTCTAGACACGTGGCGGTGTTCACTCTAGACACGTGGCGGTGTTCACTCTAGACACGTGGCGGTGTTCACTCTAGACGCGTGGTGGTGTTCACTCTAGACACGTGGCCGTGTTCACTCTAGACGCGTGGCCGTGTTCACTCTGGACGCGTGGCGGTGTTCACTCTAGACGCGTGGCGGTGTTCACTCTAGACGCGTGGCGGTGTTCACTCTAGACGCGTGGCGGTGTTCACTCTAGACGCGTGGTGGTGTTCACTCTAGACGCGTGGCGGTGTTCACTCTAGACGCGTGGCGGTGTTCACTCTAGACGCGTGGCGGTGTTCACTCTAGACGCGTGGCGGTGTTCACTCTAGACGCGTGGCCGTGTTCACTCTGGACGCGTGGCGGTGTTCACTCTAGACGCGTGGCGGTGTTCACTCTAGACGCGTGGCGGTGTTCACTCTAGACGCGTGGCGGTGTTCACTCTAGACGCGTGGCGGTGTTCACTCTAGACGCGTGGCCGTGTTCACTCTAGACACGTGGTGGTGTTCACTCTAGACACGTGGCGGTGTTCACTCTAGACACGTGGCGGTGTTCACTCTAGACACGTGGCGGTGTTCACTCTAGACACGTGGCGGTGTTCACTCTAGACGCGTGGCCGTGTTCACTCTGGACGCGTGGCGGTGTTCACTCTAGACGCGTGGCGGTGTTCACTCTAGACGCGTGGCGGTGTTCACTCTAGACGCGTGGCGGTGTTCACTCTAGACGCGTGGCGGTGTTCACTCTAGACGCGTGGCGGTGTTCACTCTAGACACGTGGCGGTGTTCACTCTAGACGCGTGGCGGTGTTCACTCTAGACGCGTGGCGGTGTTCACTCTAGACACGTGGCGGTGTTCACTCTGGACGCGTGGCCGTGTTCACTCTGGACGCGTGGCGGTGTTCACTCTAGACGCGTGGCCGTGTTCACTCTGGACGCGTGGCGGTGTTCACTCTAGACGCGTGGCGGTGTTCACTCTAGACACGTGGCGGTGTTCACTCTAGACGCGTGGCCGTGTTCACTCTAGACACGTGGTGGTGTTCACTCTAGACACGTGGCGGTGTTCACTCTAGACACGTGGCGGTGTTCACTCTAGACACGTGGCGGTGTTCACTCTAGACACGTGGCGGTGTTCACTCTAGACGCGTGGCCGTGTTCACTCTGGACGCGTGGCGGTGTTCACTCTAGACGCGTGGCGGTGTTCACTCTAGACGCGTGGCGGTGTTCACTCTAGACGCGTGGCGGTGTTCACTCTAGACGCGTGGCGGTGTTCACTCTAGACGCGTGGCGGTGTTCACTCTAGACACGTGGCGGTGTTCACTCTAGACGCGTGGCGGTGTTCACTCTAGACGCGTGGCGGTGTTCACTCTAGACACGTGGCGGTGTTCACTCTAGACGCGTGGCCGTGTTCACTCTGGACGCGTGGCGGTGTTCACTCTAGACGAGTGGCCGTGTTCACTCTGGACGCGTGGCGGTGTTCACTCTAGACGCGTGGCGGTGTTCACTCTAGACGCGTGGCGGTGTTCACTCTAGACGCGTGGCGGTGTTCACTCTAGACGCGTGGTGGTGTTCACTCTAGACGCGTGGCGGTGTTCACTCTAGACGCGTGGCGGTGTTCACTCTAGACGCGTGGCGGTGTTCACTCTGGACGCGTGGCGGTGTTCACTCTGGACGCGTGGCGGTGTTCACTCTGGACGCGTGGCGGTGTTCACTCTAGACGCGTGGCGGTGTTCACTCTAGACGCGTGGCGGTGTTCACTCTAGACGCGTGGCGGTGTTCACTCTAGACGCGTGGCGGTGTTCACTCTAGACGCGTGGCCGTGTTCACTCTAGACACGTGGTGGTGTTCACTCTAGACACGTGGCGGTGTTCACTCTAGACACGTGGCGGTGTTCACTCTAGACACGTGGCGGTGTTCACTCTAGACACGTGGCGGTGTTCACTCTAGACGCGTGGCCGTGTTCACTCTGGACGCGTGGCGGTGTTCACTCTAGACGCGTGGCGGTGTTCACTCTAGACGCGTGGCGGTGTTCACTCTAGACGCGTGGCGGTGTTCACTCTAGACGCGTGGCGGTGTTCACTCTAGACGCGTGGCGGTGTTCACTCTAGACACGTGGCGGTGTTCACTCTAGACGCGTGGCGGTGTTCACTCTAGACGCGTGGCGGTGTTCACTCTAGACACGTGGCGGTGTTCACTCTAGACGCGTGGCCGTGTTCACTCTGGACGCGTGGCGGTGTTCACTCTAGACGCGTGGCCGTGTTCACTCTGGACGCGTGGCGGTGTTCACTCTAGACGCGTGGCGGTGTTCACTCTAGACACGTGGCGGTGTTCACTCTAGACGCGTGGCCGTGTTCACTCTAGACACGTGGTGGTGTTCACTCTAGACACGTGGCGGTGTTCACTCTAGACACGTGGCGGTGTTCACTCTAGACACGTGGCGGTGTTCACTCTAGACACGTGGCGGTGTTCACTCTAGACGCGTGGCCGTGTTCACTCTGGACGCGTGGCGGTGTTCACTCTAGACGCGTGGCGGTGTTCACTCTAGACGCGTGGCGGTGTTCACTCTAGACGCGTGGCGGTGTTCACTCTAGACGCGTGGCGGTGTTCACTCTAGACGCGTGGCGGTGTTCACTCTAGACACGTGGCGGTGTTCACTCTAGACGCGTGGCGGTGTTCACTCTAGACGCGTGGCGGTGTTCACTCTAGACACGTGGCGGTGTTCACTCTAGACGCGTGGCCGTGTTCACTCTGGACGCGTGGCGGTGTTCACTTTAGACGCGTGGCCGTGTTCACTCTGGACGCGTGGCGGTGTTCACTCTAGACGCGTGGCGGTGTTCACTCTAGACACGTGGCGGTGTTCACTCTAGACGCGTGGCGGTGTTCACTCTAGACACGTGGCGGTGTTCACTCTAGACGCGTGGTGGTGTTCACTCTAGACGCGTGGCGGTGTTCACTCTAGACGCGTGGTGGTGTTCACTCTAGACGCGTGGCCGTGTTCACTCTAGACACGTGGCGGTGTTCACTCTAGACACGTGGCGGTGTTCACTCTAGACGCGTGGTGGTGTTCACTCTAGACACGTGGCGGTGTTCACTCTAGACGCGTGGCCGTGTTCACTCTGGACGCGTGGCGGTGTTCACTCTAGACGCGTGGCGGTGTTCACTCTAGACGCGTGGCGGTGTTCACTCTAGACGCGTGGCGGTGTTCACTCTAGACGCGTGGTGGTGTTCACTCTAGACGCGTGGCGGTGTTCACTCTAGACACGTGGCGGTGTTCATTCTAGACGCGTGGCGGTGTTCACTCTAGACGCGTGGCGGTGTTCACTCTAGACACGTGGCGGTGTTCACTCTAGACGCGTGGCCGTGTTCACTCTGGACGCGTGGCGGTGTTCACTCTAGACGCGTGGCCGTGTTCACTCTGGACGCGTGGCGGTGTTCACTCTAGACGCGTGGCGGTGTTCACTCTAGACACGTGGCGGTGTTCACTCTAGACGCGTGGTGGTGTTCACTCTAGACGCGTGGCGGTGTTCACTCTAGACGCGTGGTGGTGTTCACTCTAGACGCGTGGCGGTGTTCACTCTAGACGCGTGGCGGTGTTCACTCTAGACGCGTGGCGGTGTTCACTCTAGACGCGTGGCGGTGTTCACTCTAGACGCGTGGCGGTGTTCACTCTAGACGCGTGGCGGTGTTCACTCTACATGTGGAGGGGTAACCCGAGGATCGGGAAGGAAATCCACGCGACCACGGGGAGAGAGAGAGAGACACGTAAACTACAAATATACAGCAGGCGTCAGGGTCGGGATCGAACCCACGACTTCCTGTATGCCAGGACAGGTAGTTAATATCTCACCACAGAGAGACACGCAGCCTCGGCTGTGTTGGTTGATCCTCAATGAATTACTTGGTGGAGTGAGGAAGCATTAATACTGAGCAGGTGAAGGTGGCCAGGCGTGGGTCTGGACACACCACCACCTGTGAACCATGCCAGTGTGTGACAGTGGTGGAGCCAGTGGGGGTGGGGTGGCACGTGCCCCCCCGATAGGATCATTGGGGTTTATTAGTAACTAGCTTCACTACCCGGCTTCGCCCGGGACTTGGATTCTTGTCTTGGATTAATTTAATATTCCCTCATAATTCACTGAAAAACCCTGAAAAAATTGATGCTTGCAAGAAAGAAGCCGAAACACTTCAATTTTCCTAAATCGGATGTTTTCCCTCAATTCAACCTGCACCCACTGCTACGTCAGGTCGATTTTTGCCACTCGGGAAGGGAATGACGCGGCGTTCGCTTCGAAATTCCAGACAGCATAAGCTGTGAAAATTTCATGACGCCAGAGCTCAGCGTTGGAGACTTTTTGCTGCTGCACACAAACAAACAGGTGTAAGTTCTGCTTTATATTTAAGATGGCAGTTGTACCCGTTCTTCACACGGATTTGTATTGAAACTCCGAGAAGCCAAAAAGTCTATTTTTCTTTCCTGAAGGCATCAACACGTTCAGCGAGCGCGATGACGATCACACGCGTCGAATGAAAAGCAAGGGACAAGTCCTTTCTCACTAACAACTCCTTACTTACTAACAACTCCTGTAATTTTTCATTGCTGGAGGGGTTTCCCCCCCTACCTGAAAATCCTGGCTCCACCTCTGAGTGTGTGACAGTGTCAAGTTTGTATTTGCAGTAAAGTCTATTAACTCTATTGAGCCCAGAGGTTATATCAAAACGGTAGTTTATTTTAGTTTTCCTCTGGAACTCTTTGTAAGAATGGAGTCAGGAAGTGATCACAGCACACACGTGCAGCAGCTGAAGTCAGAACTGCTCATCCCAGCAATTAAGGACATCTGTGCCTGGCTTCACACCTCTAAGTTGCGATTGAACATTAATTTATGCATTTGTGCATGACACAAATAGTATTATTTTCAACACCCTTTGCTATGTCAGCTGAATTTAGCTTTCATAAACATTTATTTTGAAGCCAGACAGTTGAAATTGTGTGCTGAGTTTTGGGTTAACGTTCATTTTGAAGATACGATGGCTTCCAGGCATGTTTATGACCATTTGCCCTCTCATTGTGTGCCATAACAGCCCGTGTGATGAATTTGGGACACTTTTTTTTACTATATCATAAATATATGAATAAGTATAGACGTGTAAGTCACGTGTGACTGTGTATATGCATTCCTCTGTGCCTCGATACTGACGTGTAGATGGTGTGGATATTCTTCTTTTTCTGTCTGCAGCTGTCGCTGCCTCTGCAGAATTGGTCTCATGGAGCAAAGGCAGTCGGCGCAGCTCGGTGCAAAAAGGCATCAATGCGACCGGTGTGCATACAGCACGGATTGTCCTGCACATTTGACACAGCACCAGAGAACTCACACGGGAGAGAAACCCTTCAAGTGCAGTGTGTGTGGGAAGGCGTTTGCACAGTTATCTACTCTTGTAAAACACCAGAGAACACACACGGGAGAGAAACCCTTCAAGTGCAGTGTGTGTGGGAAGGCGTTTGCACAGTCATCTGCTCTTGTAACACACCAGAGAACACACACGGGAGAGAAACCCTTCAATTGCAGTGTGTGTGGGAAGGTGTTTGCACGTTCATCTGCTCTTGTAGCACACCAGAGAACACATATGGGAGAGAAACCCTTCAAGTGCAGTGTGTGTGGGAAGACGTTTGCACTTTCAGCTCATCTTGTAGCACACCAGAGAACACACATGGGAGAAAAACCCTTCAAGTGCAGTGTGTGTGGTAAGGCGTTTGCACAGTCATCTACTCTTGTAAAACACCAGAGAACACACACGGGAGAGAAACCCTTCAAGTGCAGTGTGTGTGGGAAGGCGTTTGCACAGTCATCTGCTCTTGTAACACACCAGAGAACACACACGGGAGAGAAACCCTTCAAGTGCAGTGTGTGTGGGAAGGCGTTTGCACGTTCATCTGCTCTTGTAGCACACCAGAGAACATATATGGGAGAGAAACCCTTCAAGTGCAGTGTGTGTGGGAAGACGTTTGCACTTTCAGCTCATCTTGTAGCACACCAGAGAACACACACGGGAGAAAAACCCTTCAAGTGCAGTGTGTGTGGGAAGGCGTTTGCACAGTCATCTACTCTTGTAAAACACCAGAGAACACACACGGGAGAGAAACCCTTCAAGTGCAGTGTGTGTGGGAAGGCGTTTGCACAGTCATCTGCTCTTATAACACACCAGAGAACACACACGGGAGAGAAACCCTTCAAGTGCAGTGTGTGTGAGAAGGCTTTTGCATGGTCACCACATCTTCAAAGACACCAGAGAACACACAAGCATCAGAAGATCCACCAGGAATGGAGTGTGAAATCAGCTTGTGAAAGTCAAAGTGCTGCAATGAGCCCACCCCTCATCAAACAAGAACCAGAAGAAAATCTCAGCTTGGACACTTTTAAAGAAATCGAGGTGAAATATGAAGAGGTGAAGGTGAAATGTGAAGATGAAGATTCAACTCCAAAATTGGACCTTCTCATCGATGGAGGCAACGTGAAGCTGGAGGAGAATTCTGACTGAGGCAGAGTGAGGCAACTCCCAGCAGTTTGTGGAAGTGGAGGTGTGGGTGGACTTCCTCCGAGACAATACAAAGTCAAATGGAGACCCGGGAGATGCGTAAGCCTTAGACCAGTGGTTCTTAACCTGGGTTCGATCGAACCCCAGGGGTTCGGTGAGTCAGTCTCGGGTTCGGCGGAGGTTAAGACACACACCTGACTCATGATTGTGCACCAGTAAAACATGTTCCTATGTTTTGAATTTGAAAAAATATTTTTTTTTTCCAATTAAGAAGGGTTCTGTGAATGCGCATATGAAACTGGTGGGGTTCAGTACCTCCAACAAGGTTAAGAACCACTGCCTTAGACGATGCCGCTCCAATAGATGCACCTTTGTCACAGGCCTTTAATGACAAGAATGTGAAGTTGAACACTCAGTTCCTAGGTTCAACCTGCAGGGTAAGAGCGGCCAGTCTTTGTGGACCTGTGTGTTGGGTAGATCTCTAACCAGGAGCGAGAGCTAATAAGCTCCCAAGCATTCACTGTTATCAATTGCATTTATATTGTGCTTGCTTAATCGCCTCGGCAATTCGGAGTTTTGTATCGTATCTCTTTTCAAACACTCTAAAAGCATCCCCAAGTAGCAGCTGCCCCTGTGTGGCACAAGGTGGTGGTCCTGCACCGGCCTGCATGTGGACAAGAGCCTGTCAGTAGGGGGCGATGGTTGATGTGGAATCTCAGTTGTGGAGTTTGTAGGTAATGTTTAGAATTTGCTAAATTTTTACCCAGATGCCAGCATGCAATGGCCGACTCGTTTTGAATGGTGCATTAGTATGTTGTACATACACTGTTAAGCAGACGGTGCGTATTTTTTTTCATTAGCTTCTTGTTAATAGGATGTAACCTAATGCATTATATTTCAGTGCAGTAATTCAATTTTGTTAATATGCCTGTCACGAATTTAAAATGAATACTTGTCTGATGGTGTGCATACATGTAACATTTTCTCTACAAGGGTCAAACATTGAATAAGTCATGTTAGGACGCAGTTTGTGTTTTGCAAGTAACCTGTACAGATCACTCAGGTGAGACTCATTGTTCTTGTGATACAGGTCAAAGGGTACTTTTGTGTTTTCAGGAAGCATCTCCCTCTGGAGCAACTCATTGTCTTTGAAATAGGGAGCACACTCGGATCATTCATCTGTTACAAGTCATACCACTCAAAATTTACACGTAGAGGAGGTACATTCTCTACAACACGAATTATTATTTTGCATTACGTGTTGACGTAGATTTTGTCTGACTAGGACGAGAAATACTCCTTACTCAGTTTAACACGTAGGCTTTCGCGACCAATATTGTTCATAATCAACGATTTTTGGGTTTAGATCGCGTTATTTATAAATGTGTCGTAACCCTCCACCACCCGACACGGCCAATCAGTAAAAAAAGTGTCACGTTGACAAAAGACAAATAGTTCACTGCTTTAGCCCACCGGTGTGTTGAAGCGTGAAACCACAACATTTACAATTTGAGTACGACGTTTCGCTGGTAATTGCATCCAGCATCATCGGGCAATTCGCCAGAATGGTGAGGCTATGCTGTGTCTCCCGTTCTTATATAGAGCAGCAGCAGGGTGACGTCATCATTAACTCATCAGGTGCAAAGATTTGAGGGGGGGGGTTATTGTAATTATATACTTGATTAGTAATAAGGCTATTGTTACGATGCGAGTTGTAGATTAGTAATCATTTGGAATGTGTTCTATTGTGATTATGCTACATTAATAATCAGTTAGTGCTTGTTTCCCTTATAAGGAATTGTAATGCATCTTATTTAATAATACGCTTCCAGGCCGCACTAAGCCTGTAGCTGTCTGAGCGATTAAAGTTATTTCTGTTTCTCTCAATCTCAATGGATTCTCTAATTAGTCTTTGCCAGTAGTAACTAGTTTTACACAACACTTCAACGTTGTCAAAATCAATTGAGTGTCCCTGTTGACAAGCATGTTCTGCCACTGCCGACAGTTGTGTTTGCAATAGTTTAATATTTCTCTGGTGTTCTTTTAGTCTTACACTAACGTTACGCCCTGTCTGTCCAATATAGCATCTGCCACATACACAATTAATCCGATATACACCTTCTGTTGATAATTTAGGTAATTCGTCTTTAGTGCACGTTACTAATTGTTGAATTTTGTGTACTGTACCAAATCTTACTGTAATGTTTTGCTTTTGCAAAACACGGGCTAATTTGTCAGTTACTCCTGAGATAAATGGTATTTTTATTGTTTTAATAATCTGATCGCTTTCAGCAGTGTTGCTTTGCGATCGTGATTTGGCATTTAGTGCTCTGTTAATTTGAGCATTATTGTAGCCATTCTGTCTTAGTGCTTCTTTAACATGTTTAATCTCTCTCACTAGACTTTCATCATCTGACACTGTTTTAGCCCGATGTATGAGCGTCTTGATTAGAGAGGATTTCTGAGCTGGGTGATGATGCGATTTCGCATTCAGATAGGCATCAGTGTGCGTTTGCTTTCTGTAAACGCTGTGTGTTATTTTACCATTTAGGCCATGCCCAAGTAAAATATCCAGGAACGGGAGTGTGTTATTCACCTCCATTTCCATGGTGAACTGAATGGCCGGGTTTTGTGCATTGAGATGATTTAGAAAATCGTTAAGTGTATCTTTACCATGTGGCCAGACAACCAAAGTGTCATCCACATATCTAAACCAAAAGGATGGTTTTAATGTGCTCGAGGCAAGTGCTCTGGTTTCAAAGTTTTCCATGTACAAATTTGCTATAGCAGGAGATAAAGGAGAGCCCATTGCTGCTCCCTCCCTTTGTTTAAAGAATTCACCTCTCCATAAGAAGTAAGTGTTATTTAAACAATGGTCAGCGAGTTTCGGAATATCTTTTGGTAAATCTGTATTCTTTACCAGTGTATCAAGTAATTTAAGCGACTCGCTCACTTGAACCTTAGTGAATAGCGAAATCACATCAAAACTCACCAAAATATCATTAGGGTTAAGCTTAATATCTTTGATCATATTCACAAGATGTTCTGAATTTCTTATGAATGATGATGTCCTACCGATGTAGGGCTGTATTTGTTTAGTTACATATTTTGCTAATTTATATGTGGCAGAGCCAATTGTACTGACTATGGGTCGTAAAGGGATGCCGATTTTATGGATCTTTGGTAGCCCATACAGTCTAGGTGGTTTTGAAGCCCTTGGCTTAATTAGGAATTGCTCATTTTTGGGATTAATGAATTTGCAATGATTGCAGTAGTCTTACGTTCCAGAGTATTAGTTGGATCTCGTTTAATTTTAATGTAGGTACTTTCCTCTAATAAATCTTTAATTTTATTATCATAATCGGCTCGTGACATCACTACAGTAGTGCGGCCCTTATTTGCTGCTAGGATTTGAATATCTTTATTTAGACGAAGCTCTCTTAAGGCTTTTGCCTCGTTCGAGCTAATATTTACTTTCGGTATTTTACTATTCTCAATTATTTTGGCAACCTCGTGTCTAGTCATCTCTGCCTCATTATGTGGAAGAAGTCTTACTGCTGATTCTACCTCAGCAATTATCTCATCCACTGGAATTGTGCGTGGGGTAACGGCAAAGTTAAGGCCTTTAGAAAGGACAGAAATCATGTCAGTGGTTAAATTAGTGTTAGTCAAGTTCATTACGGTTTTGTTTTTAAATTGTTCGTTTTTAATAGGGATTTGTTTATTGTAAAGTCTAGAAAATTTGTTAATTTGGTTAGCATTTGTTAGATTAAACACATTATCAGCCGATTGTTGTGTTATAGTATCGATTATATTCCAATCATGCATGGACACACTATTGCTTATATTTAAATGTAAATGCTTTAGCGATTCAGAAATGCTGGATAATTCACTCCTGTTGTGTTGTATTCTCTCTATTAATAATAATTCGCTAGCTTTGTGTAGTATTTTGTTAGCTTTAGAAGACTTTATGTGATGTGTTATTTTAACTGCGTTTGGTATTACCTTCGAATCTCTGCACCTTTTGAGGAACGCCAATGAAGATATCAATTTCATCCGCTTAATGCGGAGCTTCTCCAATTTTCTGGTTTTAAGAAAAGTATCCTCCCCATAGAGGTTAGTCAGTTTAACACGTAGGCTTTCGCGACCAATATTGTTCATAATCAACGATTTTTGGGTTTAGATCGCGTTATTTATAAATGTGTCGTAACCCTCCACCACCCGACACGGCCAATCAGTAAAAAAAGTGTCACGTTGACAAAAGACAAATAGTTCACTGCTTTAGCCCACCGGTGTGTTGAAGCGTGAAACCACAACATTTACAATTTGAGTACGACGTTTCGCTGGTAATTGCGATTTAAGGTTTTTATTTCCTTTCAAGCAGGAGCAGGCCTCTGCTTTGTACAGCCAAAAGGACCGGAAAAACCACACAAACGTAACGGGAACAGGGGATCCCCTTCACTGCCGACGCACCGAGCTACGCCGCGATCAAGTTCCCCCCTTCACTCAAAAAAAACAAAAAATTCACCGTCGCAAAAAAAAGGGGGGGGGGGTGCGTTCATCCACTCATTCTCGAAAGGGGGGGGGGGGGGTCGTTTCGAATTAGCCCATCCCGCACTTGGGCAGCGGCCACCGCCACTTCGCGCCCGTGGCTGCTCCGCCCGCTGTCGCCCGCTCCACCTCCACCACCCTCTCCAACAGCCCCCTGGCCAGTCGGCACACCTCGGGAGGCGACATATAGGCGCCCTTAATCAGTTTCTGGCGCGCCATCCACAGGGCCTCTTTCACGGCACCTATGACGGCCCATGCCTGAGCCCAGACCCCACCCGCTCTCTGCCTGAACATCCCCCAAATCATATTAGGCGCTGTGGCCTTTACGGGGCAAAAATGGGACAGCAGGGGTCGGCTTAACTCCCACACCTCCTGGGCAAATGGGCACTGTACGAGGGCATGAGCAGCGCTCTCTCCCAGGCCGCAGCCTCTCGGGCAATCAGGTGAGCGGGCCAATCTGCGGGAGCACATAAATAGTCTGCACTCCAGCCTGTCCCATGCGGCCAGCCAGGATAAGTCCCGCTGCCTTTTGGTCAGGGCTGCCGATGCTACGTTTTCCCAAATTTGTCGTGCCCGGGTACCCCGAGCACCCGGCACCTCTGTGCAGACCTCCTTTTTCGACATTTCCGCCAGGACTTCCCTGGGAACCCACGACCCCCGCGTCCGGTCCGGCTCATACTTCGCGATGTATTCATTTACCGTGGTGCACAACCACCCCTGAGGCCAAGCCAGGGGGGTGCTGCGCGGCAACGACGCCATGCTTAGCCGTCTCAGGAGCCACGCCAGTCTATACCGAACATAATATGAGGCTTTCACCTGGAGCCCATTGGAGAAATATAGTCGCAGCGTATTACAAACAAAAATCGTGTTAAGGATGCACACGACATTCGGGGCCCCCCTCCCACCGTTCTCAGCACGTTTGTACATTGTTTCTCTCTTCACTCGGTCCATCCCTCCCCCCCAGATGAACTTGAAAAACAGGCGCTCCAACCTTTTTGCCATTTGCGCCCCTGGCGGGAACACGTAAGCCAGGTAGATGAGTACCGGGAGGATTTCCACCCTCAAAACTAACACTCTACCTTCCATTGAAAGGCGCCTGTCTGCCCAACCAGCCAGCCTCCCTCTCACCATGCACTCTTTTCCCCGCCAATTCTTAGTCGCCGAGTCCTCCCTATAGAACGTGACTCCTAAGATTTTGATACCCTCACCCTGGACCGTTATACCTGGCGGGCGGCCCTCAAATAACCTGGGGTCACCGAATATCAGCAGCTCACTTTTGCTTACATTCACCTTTAATCCTGAGGCCAAAAATAATCTATCCGCAAGTCTTAGGGCCTCCCATACTGAAGCAACATTCCCACAGAAAATGACAACATCGTCCATATACGTTGCAATTTTTGCTGGTTCCGCACACCCTGGCATGCTCACCCCTCTAATCAGCCGACTTCCCCTGACAGCCTGGGAAAAAGGCTCCACGCACATTATGAATAACACCGGCGACATCGGGCACCCCTGCCGCACACCGGACCCAATTGGAAACCCTTCCGAGAGGACTCCATTTATTAGCAGGCTACCTGTGAGCTTATGATATAGCTTCCCTATCCAGTCTATAAGCTGTTTCCCCACCCCCATTTGCCTCAAAACCGCGAACAAATAATCGTGCGAGATGCTATCAAATGCCTTCTCCTGATCCAAACTGAGTAGACCCAATGAATTACCCCTCTCCACAGTGGTTTCCACAACCTCCCTCAACAGAACGAGGGTATCGGATATCCGCCTGCCCGGAACCGCACACTTCTGGTCCGACCCCACCACCTCCCCCACCACCTTCCCCAGGCGCGCCGCGATAACTTTGGCCAGGATTTTATAATCGGTGTTCAGCAGGGTGATCGGGCGCCAGCTCCCGAGGTCGCTGCGCTCCCCCTTCCCCTTGTATATAAGGGTTATGACCCCTCTAGTCATTGAATCTGGCACAGGGCCTTCCTCCGTAATTTCCTTATACATCTGCCACATGTCGTCCCTGAGGGTACTCCAAAACGTAACATAGAATTCGGCCGGTATCCCATCTAAACCTGGTGCACTGTGCCGACGTAATCCCCCCACCACCTCATCCAATTCTGCCCTCTGGATATGCTTGTTTATCTCCTCTGGAGCCTCAATAACCCTATCTACCCCCCCTAGCAGTGTGGTCCGCGCCCCCTCATCTGACGGCCTGCTCCTGTACAATTCCTTGTAGTAACCCCTGGCGGCCTCCGTTATCCCCTCTGTGTTCTTGAGTCTACCTAACCTGGGACAAACCAATTCTCGGATTGTGTTGTCCGCTTTCCTGCACTTCTTAAAGAAAAAACGCGTGCAACGCTCACCCTCCTCGACCGCCTTCACCCGAGCCCTGAATGCAAGTTGCGCGGCCTGCTTCTCCCACACCGCAGAGATCCTATCTTTTAGTTGCTTTATTTCTCCCATGACGGGGAATCCCAGTTCCATCAGTTTATATGCTCCCTCCAATCTCTCATTCAATCCCCGCAACTCAACCCCTACGCTCCTCCTTCTACTCTGGGACTGGAAAAAGGACTTAATTCGCCCCTTCACCATTCCCCACCATTCAGCTATCGTGCCAAAGCAGCACCGCAGGCTCCTCCATTCCTCGTACTGCCTGACAAATTCCTCCACCACCTTTTTGTCCTCCAGCAGTCCCGAGTTCATGCGCCAGATTCCCCTTCCCAACCTCAGCCCATCTGGGATTCTGAGCCCCCCCGCTATCATCTTATGGTCAGAAAAAGAGAAAGGTTCGTTTTCCACTCTCCACTTTAACCTTGGCAGAGACAAAGAGGAAATCAATCCTCGAGTGTGCGGTTCCCAAACAACTCGACCACGTGAACCCTGGTCGCTTTGGGTGTAACGACCGGTAAGCGTCAATCAAATCAAAATCTCCAACCAAAGCCCCCAGCCTCCTAGAGGAGGGGTCCAACTTTCGACATCCGGCGACTGGCCGCGTGTCCGCCAGGGTTAGAGGGCAATTAAAATCACCCCCCATGACGATGTGTCTTCGTGTTAGCAGCAAGGCTGCCACGTTCTCTAGCAGCTCCACACGTTCCGGAGAGCCTGTGGGGGCGTACACATTGATCAGCCGGACCGCCGCCCCACCATATGCAACATCGACATAGTGGAGTCGTCCCGGGACCACTTCTCGGGCCTCCTGCACCTCTATGTTCTTTCTACCTAGGAGGATGACCACTCCTGAGCACCTATTAACATTGCTTCCGGACCAGAAGCAGTGTCCCTCCCAGTCCCTAGCCAGATCCTCTCGACCAAGGGAGTATGGCAAGTGGCACTCCTGTAAAAAGTAAACGTCCTTTTTCAGGGACCGTAGATAATGTAGAATGGCCCCCCTCCTAGCCCTGCCCCACATTCCCCTCACGTTTACTGATGCTACGGTAAGGTCCATACCCAGAATTGTCTCTCCCTACCCAGACCCGTCGTCCAACAGTTCATACAGGTTTGTGTCAGCCAATCCCTGCAATTGTTCCCCTCTCCTAGGCTCCTTGGGCAGCCCTCTTCCCTGGTTGGTCTTAGCCGCCACAGCACCATCTTCCGACGACCTCGCGTCTATCGAGGAGTCTGTTGCCTCCAGGTCCCGTTTGCGGGTCGACCTCGCTGGGCCACGCGGCGCTTTCTGCTTCCTTTTCACCACCCTCTTGAATTTCTCCCTCCTGGTGCTCTCCCTCTGCTGCTCCTCTCCGTCTTCCCCCGCCTCCACCGCCTCCGCCCAGTCAACCACCGCTGGGTCGGGGGGTTTTCCCACGGGCTCCTCGTCCTTGTCCCCAGGGTGCTCCACCTGCCGCCCCGTGGGATCCGCGTCTTCCTCCGATGTCATCTCCCCCTCCTCCCTCTCGTCCTGCAGTGGCGTACCCTGCCTGCCCACCTCTCCACCCCCGTCCTCCATCTTCCCGCCGGGCTGCGTTGGCTTCAGCCCGTCCTCGGCCACCTCCCCTTCTCCATCCGACACCCTGCTCCTATGTGCGCGGACCTTATTTGCGTATGACAGCGGGCAGTCCCTGTACAGGTGGTCCTTATTCCCACATAGGTTGCACAATGCCGGGGCGCAGCATTCTGCCACAACGTGGTCCCGTGCCTTGCATCGGTAACATATCCGTGCCTCGCACGCTGCAGCCAGATGGCCACTCCCCCCACATCGCCTGCAGAGCTTCGGCTGCCCCGCATACACCACGTAGCCCCTATTGCCACCAATGTTCAGGGCGCTCGGGATGTGTTGCAGAGCCCCTTCTGCCGTTCCCAACCTCACTCGCCATTGCCTGGCGCCCGTCCAGATCCCTAACGAGTCTTGGACCCGCTTACTGTCCGAAAGCACCAGGCAGTGCTGCCTCAGCCACACCTCGACGTCGTGGTCTGGCAGAGCTTCGTTGTACAAAAATATGGTGACCACTTTAGTATCGAGCTCAGAGAGCAGTTGGAGCTTCAGCAGTGACAGTGGCCGTTCCCCCGCCTTCTCCTCGAACAAAGTCATAAAACGCTGCAGTAAGTTGCTTGTCTTAAAGCTCACGTCAAAAGCCCTGCCACCTGGCAAGGCTATCAAGCAAAACAGATCTGCCGGATCCACCTTCAGAGTTTCGACCATCACTGACCGCACGAACCTCGGTCTGTCGATCGTGACCTCCTCTGGCACGTCCTCCTTAAAGGACACCCGCACGCAGTTATGCCTCTTAGCGTGTAGCGGGGTGAAGTTCCCTGCCGAACCTCCGCGCCACCGCCCTGCGCGCTCCTGGGGTCGCCCTGCCCCCACAGGTCCAGGACTTGCCTGGACAGCGTCGCTTTGGGCACCTTGCGCCTGCAGGCCCGCCGAGCTCGGTGCTTCCTCCGCCTCCTCTCCTGGGCTGGCCGACACCATCCCACTCCTCGTCGGCTCCTCTCCCTTCCTCGCCCGCTGCCACCAGGCGTCCTCCGCTCGCCTCGAGGTCGACGCTCGCGCCTCGTCCCTCTCCTCTGCGGGTCTCCCTCCTCCAGGCCGTCTCATCGCACCATCCTCCGCCTCTTGGCTCACCACCCCGGATCGCTTGGTCGCCATGGCCCCGCGGGCCTGCGAGGCTGCCACTGGCCAGGCAACCAGGGAGCCGAGACTAGACACGACACCAGCAGAGACACAGTAGATACAAACCAGCCGCGGTCGGGGCCCTCATCGGGCAATTCGCCAGAATGGTGAGGCTCTGCTGTGTCTCCCGTTCTTATATAGAGCAGCAGCAGGGTGACGTCATCATTAACTCATTAACTCATCAGGTGCAAAGATTTGAGGGGGGGGGTTATTGTAATTATATACTTGATTAGTAATAAGGCTATTGTTACGATGCGAGTTGTAGATTAGTAATCATTTGGAATGTGTTCTATTGTGATTATGCTACATTAATAATCAGTTAGTGCTTGTTTCCCTTATAAGGAATTGTAATGCATCTTATTTAACACATGAGAATTTTGCATGACGTCTTATATGTTGGCGAACTCGGACAAGAAATGGTCCTTGCTGATTAACGTCTGGATGTTGACAACCATGGGGTGAAGCAAGCCTCACCGCCTGCGGTGCCCCTCGCAACGATTTACGGCCTTGGGCCAGGAAAGTCACGAAAAAATTGCACACGAACGATCCATCCACGCAAGCACCCGATGCTCCGTTTTGAAGTTTTAAAATTAAACAACTTTGAATTGTATTGTTTTGAATTGTGTTTCTTCAATAAAAGCTGATATCATTTTACATCTGGAACACTTCGTTGAAAACGACATTTCATTTGAATTTTCTCCAGTTAACTAGATGGCCTTACTGGGGTTCGGTTCGATGCGGACTTTCACCTGGTTGGGATCGTGGGATGGAGATGAGGCGACACAGAGCTGGCCGTGCGAAAAGACCGCCCGTCTACAGATCGATTCCAACGCGATCTAACGTCTGTCCCTGTGTCTCCGTCGTTCATGCAGGGAGCGTGTAGGTTTGCAGCGCCCCCTGCATATAAACGATGGAAAGTGCAGCGTTCATCACAGATAGAT
This sequence comes from Lampetra planeri, assembly GCF_965212315.1. Classification (NCBI taxonomy): domain Eukaryota; kingdom Metazoa; phylum Chordata; class Hyperoartia; order Petromyzontiformes; family Petromyzontidae; genus Lampetra; species Lampetra planeri. Next base: position 31,251 of record NW_027615140.1, on the reverse strand, counting down.
GAAGTGCGCTTATATAAGAGTACTCGCGGGAAGTACCCGGCGTTGCCCGGGCGAAAAAGACACACATGGACTTAGACACAAACATCGACCCACACACACAAACACATCGACACACACAGACATTCGCTTTAGATACACATGGAGTTACACACAAATCGACGTACACACCTACAGCGACTCGAACACACATCGATTTACACACACACATGGACTCGCATACAAATCTTAATAAATAACTGGCTTGCGCCAGTTATTTATTAAGCGTTTCGGGTAACTTCCCCAGGGGTAGGGGTCCTTCACACGAACCTTCACTCTGCTCCTGGCTCGGCTAGCTCCAGGGCTCTCTCCCTCGAGTCGGATCGGGGGTTCAGCCAACACCGACCAGGGAGAGCAGCACCTTCTTTTATCACTACGGCCGGCTTGTCTCCAGACTCCCTGAGCTCTACCCCTGGCTGGCTCTTCAACCGCTCTCTATCCCGGGCTCCCAAAGTGACCCTACTTTCGTCACGGGGTCCCCCTTAAGTACCTAGAGGAGACATGACGTCATTGCCTCGCCCAGCAAGCATAACGTCACATCCCATGACGTCATCGCACTGGACAGCGAGCATGACGTCACATCCCCATATTACTCCTCGACACATAGACACACACACATTGGCCTACACACACATACGGACTCGCACAGACATGGACTTTATATCCACACATGGAGTTACACATATCGACTCACACAAACACATTGGCTTACACAAACATGGACTAACACACACATGGACTAACACACATACACATCGACGTACATATGTCGTGGTCAAGGTTGACACCAAGGTTGACACAGGTCACACAGGTCACACAAGCTAGGGGAGAGGTACGTACTGGTCTGGACCGGTCCGGACCGGCAGGGACGAGAGGTGGTTGGAACCGCTCTGAGGGGAGGGGGCTGGCGAGAGCCAGGGCCCCGAGACACCCCCGCCCCTCAGAGGGAGGAGATATAAGACGGCTCCCGGAGAGCGGAGGGGGTCAATCTCAGGAGAAGCTGAAGGAGGTGCGGCCGGAGATCCTGGACCCCAAGCCTCGAGGATGCCGCCCCGCTGGGACTGAGTGGGCTGAGTAGCTATAGGCTAGGGAAGGAGAGTAACTGGGTAGCTGTAGGCTAGGGAAGGGGAGTAAGGAGAAGAGAGCCGGAGGCTGTACCTCCCTAGGTTGTGTGGTTGGGCTGTTCCCCCAGTGAGTCCGGAGGACTAGTGTTATTGGAATAAAAGCGTGTGGCCTCTACGAAGTCTCTGCCTCATTCAAGAATACTACAACTGGTGTTAGAAGCGGCCAACGAACCTCGCCAACATGGAAACAAGACAGAAAGCGCTCACCAGGGGCCAGGAGAAGGACGTCGAGGGCGACGCTGAGCCGGAGTCGGGAGCGCCATTTCCGGGGGACGGGTCTGCAGGGGCGGGCTCGGGTTCTCCGGGGCCCTCCAGGAGTCCGCCGACGTCGGGATGGGCGATCCAGTCGGCCCATGCCCGGCTGGCCGATCTCCTCCATGCCGCTGCCTCCATCCTCGACGAACTCACGCTGGGGGGAGCGGGAGCACCGGGTGGAGAACCAGGCCGGAGGATGGGACGGGTTCCCGCCGAGAAACGCGCCATTCCCGCGCAAAATTTTGACATCGCCTCCGGAGGGGGAAACGTCACTTCCGCTGGGAATGCGGCCGCCGGAGATGACGTCACTTCCGCCGGGGGGGTCACCGCTTCCGGGGGAAATGACGTCACCCGCCCAGGAGGTCATGGGGCACAGGTGACTCGCGTCACATCCGGCATCGGCGGCCTTACATCGGGAGAAGCAGAGTTTTCGGGTAGGTGCCCGCCGATTTGGTCGGATATTTTGCCGCCGGAAGATGCTTCAAATACTGCACTTGGGACGCTGCTGTCTTCAAGGGGGGACTACATCCCGGCGCTGCAACAGCGCTTGCCTTCGCTGCAGGTTTTCGCGGCAAAGGGGGGGGACTGGGCTGCTTTTTCACGCCGTTTCGTGGCAAATGCCGAGACGGCTGGGTGGTCTGCCGACATCGCTCTCCGAGCCCTGCCTTCCGCCTTGGACGACGTGGCCTTGGCCACGTTCCTCCTTATTCCACGGAGGGAGCGCTCCACCTTGCAGGAGGCCCTCAATCGGATGGCCTTAGTGTATGGACCTCCATCCGAAACAAGACATCGTTTCGCCAGTCGGAGGAGGGAGGCGGACGAGACACCCCTCGCCTATCAGAGTGCACTGATGGCGTTGGCTCAAGCGGCCTATCCTCGAATGGACGATGTGGGCCTGGACTCCATAGTGCTTGAGAAGTTGCTGCTGCTGGCTCGGGAACTGAGGATTGCCGTCCACGTCAAAGATGAAGCTAACCTTTCCTCGCTGGGGGCGGCACATTACTTACACACAGAGTTGCTCCTCCAGCGGGATGGGCAGGTGGCGGCGTGCGCCGCTGCAAGAGTTGACGAGGTCCCGGATACCCAGGCCTTCGCGTCGCAGCGGGCCGCCAGTTGGAGGGGGGCCGACCGGCCTCGCCAAGGGGAAACCCGGAGGAGACACGGATCCCCGCGGGCGTGGGCTCGCGTCACGTGCTACAACTGTGGCCAGCTGGGTCACCTGGCATCGGGTTGCCCAGCACCCCGGCGCCGAGCTCCGGGTCGTCCACCATCGTCCGCCCGTCCACCGGCCGCTCCACAAGAACCCCAGGCATGTCGCGACACCTCACGCACACGGTCCCTGCCCGCATCTCATACACCGCATACACCGCCAATCGGCGCGCCACTAAATCGCGTTGCGTTGAGGGGGGGGGAGCGGAACGCGGCTGATGTTCGGGGGCCACTTCGCGCTGTTCAGTGGTCCGAGTTGGCCCACAGGGTCGTGGCCGCGGCGACGGGCTCGTCGGTTATTCTCGGGGATATTGAGGGAATTCAATTTCGATTGCTGGTCGATACGGGAGCTTCGGCTACTATAATTTCAGACCTCATATACAACGTGTTACCAAAGAGATGTCAGGCACTCACCCCGTTCTCCGTCCCTTGCTTTGCGGCGAATGGGGGTTCCCTGGGGATTATTGGCCAAATAACTGCACAAATTTGTATTGGCGACATTAAATTATCTGGTCCCGTTTTGGTTTCCGATGCCTTGGCCGTTCCCTGTTTGTTGGGTACGGACTTCTTGGGGAGGATGCCCATCAAAATTTTAATTGACAAAGGCTGCATCGAGCTTCCTTCGGGCCGCCGGATGGCGTTTCTGCCCTCACCAAACCGGCTGCGCACAGCTTGCACGACTGTTCCGGCTATGGCGTCTGAAACCGTGCGGATTCCGCCGGGTGCGCAGATGCTAATACCGCTTCAGTTACGCAAACCACTGGAGGCAGACGCTACGTCGGGGGTTTTGTTGTCTCCTTCCAATACGACCGAGCGAGGGTTGGACCTGGTGGGTGCACAAACGCTTGTGCCTAGAGATGGACAGCCCTTCATTCAGGTGCTGAATGCGGGGTTGCGGACGAAGGTCGTGCACCGAGGGGCTGTCATTGCACATGCGTCGCTGCCGCTGCACACTGACTCCGTCGCGGCTCATGTCGGTGAGGCACCGGCGTTCGGGACGCAGGTGGGTGTCGATGAGGCATGGATGGATTCTCTCTGTTCAGGGGCTGAAAATCTTTCAGAGTCACAAAGATTAAAGCTGCGCATGTTGCTTCGTGAATTTCCCGATGTTTTTAGCAAACACAAATTCGATGTTGGGTGCACTAATCTATTGAAACACCACATTGATACGGGAGATTCCGCTCCCATTCGGCAAAATCCGTTCCGATTGAGTCCGGCAGAGAAGGAACATGTCCGGTTGGCAGTGAATGACATGCTTGCCGCTGACATTGTGGCTCCCTCCAACAGCCCATGGGGTGCGCCGATTGTGCTTGTTAAAAAACATGATGGCAGTTTGAGGTTTTGTGTGGATTTTCGGAAGCTTAACAAGGTTTCGCTGGCGGACGCGTATCCGCTCCCTCGCATGGACGAGTCGCTCGATGCCTTGGCGGGGGCACGGTATTTTTCAACCTTGGACCTTTTGTCGGGGTTTTGGCAACTGCCCTTGGATGACGCTTCCAAACCTAAGACCGCGTTTCGTACGCCACAGGGCCTTTATCAGTTCAATCGGTTGCCCATGGGATTGCACTCAGCTCCAGCGACGTTCCAGAGATTGATGGAACTGGTCCTCGCTGGCCTGCAGTGGGACTCTTGTCTTATATATCTGGACGACGTGATTATTTTCAGCCGTACGTTTGAGGAACATCTGGACAGACTGCGGGCTGTATTTCTCAGAGTGCGATCGGCTAACCTTAAATTTAAGCCTCAGAAATGTTTTCTGTTGCGTGAATCGGTGCGGTACCTCGGCCACGTTGTCAGTTCTACGGGTATAGCCACCGATCCTGCTAAAACTGACTGTGTAAGAACGTGGCCCACGCCCACGTCTGTGGGGGAAGTCCGCAGCTTTATAGGCTTTGCGTCCTATTACCGCCGGTTTGTTGAGGGGTTTGCGACGATCGCCAAACCCCTTCATGCTCTGACGGCTAAGGGGGCTAAATTCCATTGGGGGGAAGAGGAAGACAGGGCGTTCAGGGCGCTTCGCGATGCCCTTGTCCGAGCTCCTCCCTTATGCTATCCCGATTTCACATTGCCCTTCATCCTGGACACCGATGCCAGCAATACCGGCATCGGCGCGGTGCTTTCGCAGGTGGTCAACGGGGTCGAACGGGTCGTTGCCTACGGCAGTAGAGTCCTGTCTCCGGCAGAACAACGTTATTGCGTCACCCGCCGTGAACTGCTCGCGATTGTCGTGTTTGTTCAACAATATCGACCGTACCTATACGGTAGGCATTTTACGGTTCGTTCAGATCACGCCGCGCTACAGTATGCGTTGAAAATAGACCAGCCGTCCGGCCAGCTGTCACGTTGGCTTGAGGTCCTACAGGACTACACGTTCACGGTGGTGTACCGGAAGGGGACACAACATTCAAACGCGGATGGCTTGTCACGCCTCCCTCCGGGTGATGGGTGCGCGTGTTTTATGGGTTCGGGGAGATGCAAATCGGCCACGAGTACCGCTCCGGCTTCCCCCTTGGCGGCGGCAGCAGGGGTGGTCGATGGGGAACCTGTCACCGAGGGGGACTCACAGGTGTTGGTCGCTCGCGACTCGCTCCTCGATCTGCCTCTGGACGAATGGGGACGGTTCCAGATGGAAGACAATTCCCTCCTCAGGTTACGCCGTCGTGCGGAGAGAGGGGGAGATTGTCAGGGAAAGGTAGGTACTGTCAGCTTGCGGGAGGGTCTCCTCATGTCATGGGACGCCAGCTCGGGGCGTTACAAAATCGTCGTCCCCACCGCTCTGCGGGGCAGGGCCGTGTGGGCGGCGCACGAACGCATCCTGCATTTGGGTATTCACAAAACGCTCGCTACACTGCAATTGGATTTTTTTTGGCCGGGAATGGCGCGCGATGTCGCCGACCTTTTGAATAGTTGCACGCAGTGTGCGCGGCGGAAACACCCGGCTAGGGCGGCTTGCCCACCCCTTCAGTCCATTCAGGTGTCCCGGGTTAACGAGCTGGTGGCCCTTGACATTCTGGGTCCCTTCCCTGTCACCGCTCGGGGTAATAAGTACCTGCTGGTTGGGGTTGAATATTTCACCCGTTGGCCTATGGCCTGGCCCCTCCCCAACCAGTCGGCGGCAGCCATTGCGGAGGCGTTTCTCCAGGGCTACGTCCTGGATAAGGGCGCCCCGGAACGGCTGCTAACCGACCAGGGAAAGAACTTTTCGTCCAATCTTCTGCGGGAGGTTTGTGACCTTTTGTGCACGCAGAAGGTCCGGACTTCCCCCTACCACCCGCAGACCGATGGTATGGTCGAACGTCTACACCGGACCATTACCTCTATGTTGTGTCATCAGGTAGACGACACACAGTTGGATTGGGACCTGAGGATTCCCGGAGTTCTGGCCGCATATAGGTTGGCGCCTCACGCGGCCACGGGCTATTCGCCCTTCTACTTAATGTACGGCAGGGATGTCGACCCCCCCATGGAGGTGCAATTGCGGGTCCAGTCGGCGGCGTCTCGCTCGAAACTGTCCGAACACGCTCAGTTCAATATTCGGAAGTTGGTCGAGGCGAGGGTGGCCGCGCAGGAAAATTCCAGGGCAAGGCAACGGGCCAATGAGCGTCTGTATGATCGCCGGGTTACGGGGTATAAATGGGCGGTAGGGGATAAGGCGTGGCTGCACTGCCCGCAGGTGCCGCTGTCAACGTCATCGAAATTGCTGCGGCCCTGGCGGGGGCCGGTCGACATTATTCGGGTCGTTCGGGACCAGTGTGTTAGGGTCGCGTGCGGACGGCGTTCTTGGTACGTGCACCCCTCGCGCCTGAAGCCCTATGTCACACCACGCACTCACACATCTTCATCTCGCAGGGGCCGGCCGCGTGACGTGTCCGGCAGGTTGGGGGAAGGGCCTCGCGACCCCCTTGTTGTTCCGACACCCCCTGCCACTCTTTCGGATGCTGCAGGTGTGAGTCCACCTAGGGTGGCCTCACCGGAGGAGTGGGAAGCGAGCCGGCCGCCTGTCCAGCAGGAAGACGGCTCGCGGGCTTTGTCCCCGGGGCCTCGGGACGTGCCGGACGCCCGTCATTTGGGCCCTCCTGACCCTCCGCAAGGAACGCTGGCCTCTGGCGATGGACCCGCCACACGGACTCGTTCGAAGGGTCTCAGGCTCTCCTGAGACCTGTCGCAGACACACTGCCTCCTCGCGGAGCCTGGGTGTTCGAGTCACCTTGTTCGTTGGTGTGGTGTGTCCGCGGTGTTCTTGTGTACAGGGGGGTTGGGGTAAATTATTGGGGACGGTTGTGGTTGCTGTTCTGTTGTTGTTACTGTTGTGTTGAGGCTCACGCATTGTTCTTGTCGTGTTCAGAATTCCTGGTTCGCGAGTTAGGGTTGGGATGTGGATAGTGATGCAGCCGGGACGGCTGCGTGCTGTGTAGGGGGGGGTGATGTCGTGGTCAAGGTTGACACCAAGGTTGACACAGGTCACACAGGTCACACAAGCTAGGGGAGAGGTACGTACTGGTCTGGACCGGTCCGGACCGGCAGGGACGAGAGGTGGTTGGAACCGCTCTGAGGGGAGGGGGCTGGCGAGAGCCAGGGCCCCGAGACACCCCCGCCCCTCAGAGGGAGGAGATATAAGACGGCTCCCGGAGAGCGGAGGGGGTCAATCTCAGGAGAAGCTGAAGGAGGTGCGGCCGGAGATCCTGGACCCCAAGCCTCGAGGATGCCGCCCCGCTGGGACTGAGTGGGCTGAGTAGCTATAGGCTAGGGAAGGAGAGTAACTGGGTAGCTGTAGGCTAGGGAAGGGGAGTAAGGAGAAGAGAGCCGGAGGCTGTACCTCCCTAGGTTGTGTGGTTGGGCTGTTCCCCCAGTGAGTCCGGAGGACTAGTGTTATTGGAATAAAAGCGTGTGGCCTCTACGAAGTCTCTGCCTCATTCAAGAATACTACACATACACACATCAACTGACACACATAGACACACACACACAGCGACTGACACACATCGACTCACACATCGACTTACACAGCAATCCCCGATGATGCCACAGCTAGAGCAATTCTCTCTCTCTGGCGAGCCTTTGCGAGGAGCAGTTTTAAAACAAAGGTCTTCCCAGTACTGGCAGGTGCATCAAGGATAGAAATGACTCGATTTGTAGTCTCAATGTCTTCCAAGATTTCCGTGTAGGCTTCTATTTGTGCATCCATCAGCTTTGGTTAATTTTCCTAAATAAATGTAAGAATCTGTCAAGCATAATAGCATATTTCACGTAGTATCTCTTGAGCAAGGGCATGCAGGTTGTCCCTGTAGGGTGTTGGTGGTCCCATAGACGTGAAGTATTTCCCAGCAATGGAGTGCAGTTTGTCGTGAAGGAGGATGAGGGCCTGTTTGAAGATAACATCAGAAAAGTGGACGTCCACGTTTGTATTTTGTTATTGAGTTCCGTGGAGGATGTCCTCCCATTGACATATTTCGTTGTTTCCTCTTAGTACCTTTCACGCGACGGTCAATGGTATAGTGTATAACAGATTGTATAATAATAAATAGTATAAAAGTGTAATGTTTTATACAATGTATAAAGTAATATATAGTATCGTAATTGTATAGTGAATATACAGCAGTGTGGTATACAGTAGGGTAGGTAGAATAATACATAGTGTAATATTACAAGGTATAGTCTAAGGTGGTGTATAGTAATACAGTATATAATTTAATGTTGGGTTTGTCTATGGCAGTATATAGTACGGGGTAGACCCGTGTGATGTAAGAGAAAAACGTTTAGCTGGAGGCATATTATATTTTTTGCGACATACAATTGTAATGTATGACTTACTGTTAGTAGCTCAGCTTATTGGAGAGTATAATTAGTGTATTGATGATACTGATGTAGTTTATATTTTAGTTTTTTTTACGTGGTGGTTTAGCTGCTGCAGCTCCATACTATTAACATTCCTTCCCTTTATTAATGCTACCCCTACTCCCTCCCTTTGTTGCTGCTAATCCTGCATACTGCATAATGCACGGGCATAATATGACTTTGACCCCCCCCCACCTACGCATTCCACAAGTAGTGACTAATCCCATATCTGCATTTCCAATAAATATGCTAAATTCCTCTTGATATGCAAATTTATTTGTCAAGGCGCCCTTCCCCCTCCAACCCAGCTTAAATATACGCTGCCAAGCCTGGTGGTGCTCATTCAGACGCTGTCTTTCCGACAGACCTGTTCTTCACCTGAGGACGGCTGTTTGCGTCGTGGCCGAAACGTCCTGAGAATTGTATTTTATTATGTTTAATTTTTATTATTTTATGATTTCCCTTCTACGTGACTTTACCGAAAGAACCAAGAAGATGAATCCCTGCAGTCACGAAATCTTTAAATCATGATGGTTAGGTCATTTAGCGAGTGTCCATGATGGTTAGGTTATTTAGCGAGTGTCCATGTTGGTTAGGTTATTTAGCGAGTGTCCATGATAGTTAGGTTATTTAGCGAGTGTCCATGATGGTTAGGTTATTTAGCGAGTGTCCATGTTGGTTAGGTTATTTAGCGAGTGTCCATGTTGGTTAGGTTATTTAGTGAGTGTCCATGATGGTTAGGTTATTTAGTGAGTGTCCATGATGGTTAGGTTATTTAGCGAGTGTCCATGATGGTTAGGTTATTTAACGAGTGTCCATGTTCGTGTGTATGTTGAACTTCTTTCACACCGTATATACCGTACATACCCTAACCCTAACCCATAACCATAACCCCTAACCCTAACCCCTAACACTAAACACAATGGAGGAATGCACTTGTTGTTGTAAAATAAAGCTATGGGAATTTGGCTCATTTTGGCCATAAACAGCAGAGGTTAGTATGTCGTTTTTTTTGGGACGTGAACATTTAGTCCTAAAATGTTCCACTTTTAATCTAATGCATAGCATACTAAGGGTAAATACAATGGATGAATGAACTTTTGTCCAAAAATAAAACTGTACAAATTTGGCCAATATTGGCCAAAAACGGCATAGGTTAGTATGCCGATTTTCTGTTTGTGGGACGTAAACATTTCATCGTGAAATGTTCCCCTTTTAATCTAATACATAGCATAATAAGGATAAATACAATAGAGGAATGAACTATTGTCCAAAAATGAAGCTGTGAAAGTTTGGCCACTATTGGCCAAAAACGGCGTAGATTAGTATGCCGATTTTCTTTTTTTTACTTGAAAATTTCATGGTGAAATTTCCAACTTTTGTACGTAATATATCGGATATATAAGGCTAAACAACTCCGAGGATTGCACTTTTGTTGAAAAAGAAAGCTGTAAAAATGTGGCCAATATTGGCCAAAAACGGCATAGGTTAGTATGCCGATTTGCTTCTTTTTAAATCCTTTATATTATGTTCACTTGCTTGCTTTGGACCGTGTAAATCTTGCGGTCGTTTTTTAACCCCCTTCCCGTGATCCAATCGAGCTGACATTTTCCACACAGACTCGTTGTACGTGACAATTAATGTTCGTGAAAAAAAATCCCAAAATTTTACACTTTTTAGGCAAAATTTTTTTATTTTACATTTATTCAAATAGAACTCATTCATGGCTTTGGCTGAACGTCACAGTTTAGGAGCCCAGAGCGTGACACCTCCACAGGCCCTGGTGGAGTAGCGCAGTTGGTAGCACCCTCGCTTCCCATGCCAAAGGTTGCGGGATCGATCCCCGCGTCCTCCACAGGCGAATATATATTTTAAATCCTTTATTTCAAGTACGCTTGCTTGCTTGTGCGCTTACGACTGTGCAAATATTTCGGTCGTTTTTCAACCCACTTCTCGTGATCCAATCGAGCTGACATTTTCCACACAGACTCGTTGTGCGTGACAATTAATTATCGTGAAATAAATTTTCCAAAATGTTACATTTCTTAGGACAAAAATATTATATTTAATGACCAATTGCTTAATGCTACCATGCGATCATCTGACCCATAGGTGGCAGCCATCTCAAGCCAGAGGACGAGAGGACTCTAGCCGCCACGCATATAAAGGATTTATAGTGAAAAACTTTGTTTTTACGGGTTATACTTGTTTACATGAAATGTTCATGGTGAAATATCCTACTTTTAATGCAATATATAGCATACTAATGCTAAACAAAAGGGAGGAATTCACTTTTGTTGAAAAAGAAAGCTGTAAAAATGTGGCCAATATTGGCCAAAAACGGCATAGGTTAGTATGCCGATTTGGTTCTTTTTTACATGAAATGTTCACGGTGAAATATCCTACTTTTAATGCAATATATAGCATACTAATGCTAAACAAAAGGGAGGAATTCACTTTTGTTGAAAAAGAAAGCTGTAAAAATGTGGCCAATATTGGCCAAAAACGGCATAGGTTAGTATGCCGATTTGGTTCTTTTTTACATGAAATGTTCACGGTGAAATATCCTACTTTTAATGCAATATATAGCATACTAATGCTAAACAAAAGGGAGGAATTCACTTTTGTTGAAAAAGAAAGCTGTAAAAATGTGGCCAATATTGGCCAAAAACGGCATAGGTTAGTATGCCGATTTGGTTCTTTTTTACATGAAATGTTCACGGTGAAATATCCTACTTTTAATGCAATATATAGCATACTAATGCTAAACAAAAGGGAGGAATTCACTTTTTCTTGGAAAATGTAGCTATGAAAATTTGGATGATTTTGGCATAAAACTGCATAGGTGCCCTAATCCTTACTACCCCAACCCTAACCCTAACTCCTAAACTCTAGCCCCTAACCCTAAACTGAACCCCTAACCCTACCCTAAACCCCTAACCATAACTCTAACCCACACCCTAATCATAACCCTAACCCGTAACCCTAATTCTAACCCCTAACCTAATTCCTAAACCTAATCCCAAACTTTCGATTTAAAGCTTTCGTGACTGCAGGGATTCATCTTCTTGGTTCTTTCGGTAAAGTCACGTAGAAGGGAAGTAATAAAATAATATAAATAAAACATAATAAAACAATTCTCACGACGTTTCGGCCACAACGCAAGCAGCCGTCCTCAGGTGAAACCAGGTCTGTCGAGGCGACAGCGTCTGAATGACGTCTGAATGACGCTGTCGCCGGCTGCTTGCTGTTGTGGCCGAAACGTCGTGAGAATTGTTTTATTATGTTTTATTTTTCTTATTTTATTACTTCCCTTCTACGTGACTTTACCGAAAGAACCAAGAAGACTAATCCCAAACCCCAATTGATATGCCTTTAAACGCGTCTCAGCGAGATGGTTGAATTGTATATGGCGCGACTCTGTCGGGTAGAGTCGAAGGGCACACGCCACTTGCTTGTTGTGTGACTTGTGGAACCGGGGCGGCATTTTGCATTGAAGTCAATGATGGCTGTGATTGTTGCCGATTTGAAGCGCACTGTTTGGGAATGCAGTGTGTTTCACTATTTCAGCACCGATGTTCACCAAATATGCAACGGTGTAAACGTATGGGACAGCTTGGGATGTTAATGCAGTAGTTTGTTACTTGAAAATCGGTGAAGAAATAAAGAATTGCAATGCAAATCGGCCGCAGAGTTTAGTTTTTTTCCCGGCGCTTGACGTGTTACGTTTGCCATCTGGTGGACAAGTGCAGTACCACAAGTCAAGATTTACTACCACAAGCATTCAATTCGTGGTGAAGTCTGCTATGTGGTGGACATGTGCAGTGTAGGCCAACACAGTTCGCCAGCAGTTGCCGCTGTCAGGCGTCACCCCGCGCGTTCCCGCAGTTGTGAGTCGCTGCTGCTGCTGCGTCCTGGCGTGAGTCCCAAGCGGGTTGGCGGCGATGAAGCCGTGAAGACGCCGCACAGCGCCACTGCTGCTGTCAACGCGCCAGGCGCTGCAGTGGTACCACGTGACCACACGGTGGCGCTACAGCACCATGTTGGTTAAGTTGTTTAGCGAGTGTCCATGATGGTTAGGTCATTTAGCGAGTGTCCATGTTGGTTAAGTTGTTTAGCGAGTGTCCATGTTGGTTAGGTCATTTAGCGAGTGTCCATGTTGGTTAAGTTGTTTAGCGAGTGTCCATGTTGGTTAGGTCATTTAGCGAGTGTCCATGTTGGTTAAGTTGTTTAGCGAGTGTCCATGATGGTTAGGTCATTTAGCGAGTGTCCATGTTGGTTAAGTTGTTTAGCGAGTGTCCATGTTGGTTAGGTCATTTAGCGAGTGTCCATGTTGGTTAAGTTGTTTAGCGAGTGTCCATGTTGGTTAGGTCATTTAGCGAGTGTCCATGTTGGTTAAGTTGTTTAGCGAGTGTCCATGATGGTTAGGTCATTTAGCGAGTGTCCATGTTGGTTAAGTTGTTTAGCGAGTGTCCATGATGGTTAGGTCATTTAGCGAGTGTCCATGTTGGTTAAGTTGTTTAGCGAGTGTCCATGTTGGTTAGGTCATTTAGCGAGTGTCCATGTTGGTTAAGTTGTTTAGCGAGTGTCCATGATGGTTAGGTTATTTAGCGAGTGTCCATGTTGGTTAGGTTATTTAGCGAGTGTCCATGTTGGTTAGGTTATTTAGCGAGTGTCCATGATGGTTAGGTCATTTAGCGAGTGTCCATGTTGGTTAAGTTGTTTAGCGAGTGTCCATGATGGTTAGGTCATTTAGCGAGTGTCCATGTTGGTTAAGTTGTTTAGCGAGTGTCCATGTTGGTTAGGTCATTTAGCGAGTGTCCATGTTGGTTAAGTTGTTTAGCGAGTGTCCATGTTGGTTAGGTCATTTAGCGAGTGTCCATGTTGGTTAAGTTGTTTAGCGAGTGTCCATGATGGTTAGGTCATTTAGCGAGTGTCCATGTTGGTTAAGTTGTTTAGCGAGTGTCCATGATGGTTAGGTCATTTAGCGAGTGTCCATGTTGGTTAAGTTGTTTAGCGAGTGTCCATGTTGGTTAGGTCATTTAGCGAGTGTCCATGTTGGTTAAGTTGTTTAGCGAGTGTCCATGATGGTTAGGTTATTTAGCGAGTGTCCATGTTGGTTAGGTTATTTAGCGAGTGTCCATGTTGGTTAGGTTATTTAGCGAGTGTCCATGTTGGTTAGGTTATTTAGCGAGTGTCCATGATGGTTAGGTTATTTAGCGAGTGTCCATGTTGGTTCGTATATTTAGCGAGTGTCCATGATGGTTCGTATATTTAGCGAGTGTCCATGTTGGTTAGGTTATTTAGCGAGTGTCCATGTTGGTTAGGTTATTTAGCGAGTGTCCATGTTGGTTCGTATATTTAGCGAGTGTCCATGATGGTTAGGTTATTTAGCGAGTGTCCATGTTGGTTAGGTTATTTAGCGAGTGTCCATGTTGGTTCGTATATTTAGCGAGTGTCCATGTTGGTTAGGTTATTTAGCGAGTGTCCATGTTGGTTAGGTTATTTAGCGAGTGTCCATGTTGGTTAGGTTATTTAGCGAGTGTCCATGTTGGTTAGGTTATTTAGCGAGTGTCCATGATGGTTAGGTTATTTAGCGAGTGTCCATGTTGGTGCGTATATTTAGCGAGTGTCCATGTTGGTTAGGTTATTTAGCGAGTGTCCATGTTGGTTAGGTTATTTAGCGAGTGTCCATGTTGGTTATGTTATTTAGCGAGTGTCCATGTTGGTTAGGTTATTTAGCGAGTGTCCATGTTGGTTATGTTATTTAGCGAGTGTCCATGATGGTTAGGTCATTTAGCGAGTGTCCATGTTGGTTAAGTTATTTAGCGAGTGTCCATGTTGGTTAGGTTATTTAGCGAGTGTCCATGTTGGTTAGGTCATTTAGCGAGTGTCCATGTTGGTTAGGTCATTTAGTGAGTGTCCATGTTGGTTAGGTTATTTAGCGAGTGTCCATGTTGGTTAGGTTATTTAGCGAGTGTCCATGTTGGTTAGGTTATTTAGCGAGTGTCCATGTTGGTTAGGTCATTTAGCGAGTGTCCATGTTGGTTAGGTCATTTAGTGAGTGTCCATGTTGGTTAGGTTATTTAGCAAGTGTCCATGTTGGTTAGGTCATTTAGCGAGTGTCCATGTTGGTTAGGTTATTTAGCGAGTGTCCATGTTGGTTAGGTTATTTAGCGAGTGTCCATGTTGGTTAGGTCATTTAGCGAGTGTCCATGTTGGTTAGGTCATTTAGCGAGTGTCCATGTTGGTTAGGTTATTTAGCGAGTGTCCATGTTGGTTAGGTCATTTAGCGAGTGTCCATGTTGGTTAGGTTATTTAGCGAGTGTCCATGTTGGTTAGGTCATTTAGCGAGTGTCCATGTTGGTTAGGTTATTTATCGAGTGTCCATGTTGGTTAGGTTATTTAGCGAGTGTCCATGTTGGTTAGGTCATTTAGCGAGTGTCCATGTTGGTTAGGTCATTTAGTGAGTGTCCATGTTGGTTAGGTTATTTAGCGAGTGTCCATGTTGGTTAGGTTATTTAGCGAGTGTCCATGTTGGTTAGGTCATTTAGCGAGTGTCCATGTTGGTGTGTGTGTTGAACTTCTTTCACACCATACAGAGCCAACCAAGCGCATCGGAGGTGCGGGGGAAGGACAACAAACTCAGCACAAAAAGCAGTTCCAGAGACAAAGTATTTTCAATGTAAATAAATAAATAATGTGTTGCTCCAGTGACTTCCTAATATCGGAAGAACATTCCAGACGGCTCACAAGTGCATCTGAACGCGTGCAATGCAGAGACCGTCTTCATTCGATGACTTGGCACAAGCTGCTGCGAAAATGACCAGAGTTTGCGTGATGGTTGATGCTCTGTGATGATACCAGCAAGGTATTGGGGTTCATGTGTGGCAAGTGCGCTTTGTCTGTAATGAGTGCAACCTTCTAATGGATGAGTTGGGTAACAGGAAGCCAACGCATTTCGGTGAGCGCTGGGCAGACAAGGTCGCGTTTTGCAGGACCCGTCATGACGCCTGCCAGATGTGCCAGAGAGGGTCAGAATAATCGAGCCCTAACCCCAAACCCTAATCCATAATCCTACCCCAACCCTTAACCCCTAATCCTAACCCGTAACCCCAACCCTTAACCCCTAATCATACCCCTACCCCTTAATCCTAACCCAACGCTTAACCCTAACCCCTAATCCTACCCCTTAACCCTAACCCATAATCCTACCCCTAACCCGTAACCCCAACCCTTAACCCTAACCCCTAATCCTACCCTTAACCCTTAACCCTAACCCCTAATCCTACCCTTAACCCTTAACCCTAACCCCTAATCCTACCCTTAACCCTTAATCCTAACCCCTAATCCTAACCCGTAACCCTAACCCCTAATCCTACCCCTAACCACTAATCCTACCCCTAACCCTTAATCCTAACCCCTAACCCTAACTCTAACCCCTAACTCTAACACAATTTTGTCCAAGGACGGCATAGGGGAGTATGCCAATTTGCTTTTTGGCCAAAGAAGGCGTGCCGATTGTCTTCCTGAGGTGAACATTTCATCATGAAATGTTCAATGTTGTAAGTAGAATGTAGCATACTCCAGCAAACACAATGCAGGAATGCACAACTTGCTGTTGAAAAATAAATCTATGGAAATTTGGCGCATTTGACAAAAGAACTGCATAGGTTGGTATGCAGATTTCTTGTTGAGACGTGAAAATGTAATCGTAAAATGTGGAGCTTGTAATGTAACAAATAGCATATACTGTACTAAGGCTAAACACAACCAGGCAATGCACTTCTTGTTGAAAAGTAAAGCTTTGAAAATTGCGACAATTTGGCCAAAAAACGACGTAGGTTTAGTATGCCGATTTTATGTTTGGACATTTCATAGTGAAATGTTCCACTTTTAATCTAATACATAGCATACTAAGGCTAAATACAATGGAGGAATTAACTTTAGTCGAAAAATAAAGCTGTGAAAGTTTGCCCAATTTTGGACAAAAACGGCCTAGGTTAGTATGCACATTTTTTTTTACTTTTTCACGTAATAAATAGCTGTGAAACTTTGGCCAAAACCGGCATAGGTTTAGTATGCCCCTAACCCAAACCGCGAACTCTAAAGCCCTACGGCTAACCCCTAACCTTAAGCCCTAACCCGAACTCCTAACCCCTAACCCTATCTACTGACCCTAACCCCTATCCCTAACCCAATTTTGGCCAAAAACGGTATGGCTTAGAATGCCGATTTTTTTTGGGCAAAAAAAAGGTATTCCGTTTTTCTTTTTGGAACGTCAAAATGTCATCGTGAAATGTGAAACCTTTATCGTAATCTATAGCATAGCGATGCTAAACAAAGAGGAATTAACTTTTTCTTACAAAATTTTGCTTTGAGTCTGAAAATTGGGTGAGTCTGTGGGTATCTGAGTGGTGAGTCTGTGGGTCTCTGTGTGGTGAGTCTGTGTGGTGAGTCTGTGGGTCTCTGTGTGGTGAGTCTGTGGGTCTCTGTGTGGTGAGTCTGTGGGTCTCTGTGTGGTGAGTCTGTGGGTCTCTCTGTGGTGAGTCTGTGGGTCTCTGTGTGGTGAGTCTGTGGGTCTCTGTGTGGTGAGTCTGTGGGTCTCTCTGTGATGAGTCTGTGGGTCTCTGTGTGGTGAGTCTGTGGGTCTCTGTGTGGTGAGTCTGTGGGTCTCTGCGTGGTGAGATGCTGGACCAGCTCGCGTCAGACGGGTGTAGGAACACGGCACGGACACGACACGGACACGGCACCGCTGTCTGGGAGAGAGAGACTCGGGGGGCCACTCCAGGGACACATTTTAATCTCAAATCTCAAGAGGCCACAAGAGAACGCGTCCGCCATTTTGATTTAACTCCCCGCGCCAATCACCCCACCGCCCCCACCGCCGCCGCTTTCGATTGCGAGTACTCACAGCCAGGTACTTACGCGGCTTCTCTCACACACACACACACACACCCAGACAGGTGTGTACACACACACACCCAGACAGACTCCTACACACACACACACAGACAGGTGTGTACACACACACACACACCCAGACAGACTCCTACACACACACACAGACAGGTGTGTACACACACACACACACCCAGACAGACTCCTACACACACACACAGACAGGTGTGTACCACACACACACACCCAGACAGACTCCTACACACACACACAGACAGGTGTGTACACACACACACACACACCCAGACAGACTCCTACACACACACAGACAGGTGTGTACACACACACACAGACAGACTCCTACACACACACACAGACAGGTGTGTACACACACACACACACACCCAGACAGACTCCTACACACACACACAGACAGGTGTGTACACACACACACACACCCAGACAGACTCCTACACACACACACAGACAGGTGTGTACACACACACACCCAGACAGACTCCTACACACACACACCCAGACAGACTCCTACACACACACACAGACAGGTGTGTACACACACACACACCCAGACAGACTCCTACACACACACACAGACAGGTGTGTACCACACACACACACCCAGACAGACTCCTACACACACACACAGACAGGTGTGTACACACACACACACACACCCAGACAGACTCCTACACACACACACAGACAGGTGTGTACACACACACACACCCAGACAGACTCCTACACACACACACACAGACAGGTGTGTGTACACACACAGACAGGTGTGTACACACACACACACACACCCAGACTCCTACACACACAGGTATGTAAACACACACAGATGTGTGTACACACACACACACAGACAGAGGTGTGTACTCACACACACAGAAACACCCAGACTCCTACACACAGAGATACACACACACACAGACACACACACACCCCAGACACACACACAGACTCCTACACACACACAGGTGCACACGTGTGTACACACAAGTACACACACACACAGGTACACACACAGGGTACACACACACAGGGTGCGTACACACACACACAGGTACACACACACAGGTGCGTACACACACACAGAGTGTACACGATTGTGTACAAATGACACGCGCACACACGCACGCACAGTGTTACCTATGTAATCATAATATACAGATCATCGTCACCAGCACCACCACCACAAACAACCACCACCATCATCGTCACCACCACCACCACCACAAACAACCACCACCACCACCATCATCGTCACCAGCACCACCACAAACAACCACCAACGTCCCAGCCACGGAGGCTGCAAAGACGTGCGCCTAAGATGGCAGACAGCACATTTCATTATAAATCCACCATCATCACCACCTCCTACACCACCTCCACCATCATCACCTCCTCCTACTCTACCACCACCACCACCACCACCTCCTCCACCATCACCACCATCACCTCCTTCACCACCTCCACCACCTCCTCCACACCACCTCCTCCTCCCTCTCCTTCACCACCACCATCTCCACCACCTCCACCTCCTACACCTCCTCCACCATCACCTCCATCACCTCCTTTACCACCACCACCTCCACCATCACCACCACCTCCTACACCACCATCACCCCCGCCACTGCCCCCGCCCTCAGAGCCTGCAGAGGCAGAAGAGTGTGGGGATGAAGACCCCGAAGGCGACCAGGATGGGGAACATGAGGCTCGAGTTGTCCGCGGCGTACGGGTCGGGCACCCGCGGGCCCGACTTGAGTCTCTGCCGGTCACCCCCCCCCACTCCCCCTCCCCCCCCTCCCCCCCCACCTCGCCCCCCCTCCGCCTTCCCCTCCCCACCCCCCCTCTTCTTCCTCCTCCCCGCCGTCGACTTCCTGCCGTCAACCAGCTCCTCCTGCCCCCCTCCCCCCCCCTCCTCCTCCTCCATCCTCCGCCTCCTCCTCCTCACGGCGCTCCTCCTCCTCCCCCCCCTCCTCCCCCCCCTCCTCCTCGTCCTCGTCCTCCTCCTCCTCCTCTTCAATGTCCTCCTCCTCGTTCGGTTTTGAGGGCGGGCGCAGACCGGGGTGAGGGGGCAGTTGCGGGACGTCTGGGGGGGGGCGGGATGACGAGATGTTGACTACCTCGCCTGGTCTACAGGAGGTCACCACAGTGGCTAGGAGATGTTGACTACCTCGCCTGGTCTACAGGAGGTCACCACAGTGGCTAGGAGATGTTGACTACCTCGCCTGGTCTACAGGAAGTCACCACAGTGGCTAGGAGATGTTGACTACCTCGCCTGGTCTACAGGAAGTCACCACAGTGGCTAGGAGATGTTGACTACCTCGCCTGGTCTACAGGAGGTCACCACAGTGGCTAGGAGATGTTGACTACCTCGCCTGGTCTACAGGAGGTCACCACAGTGGCTAGGAGATGTTGACTACCTCGCCTGGTCTACAGGAGGTCACCACAGTGGCTAGGAGATGTTGACTACCTCGCCTGGTCTACAGGAGGTCACCACTGTGGCTAGGAGATGTTGACTACCTCGCCTGGTCTACAGGAGGTCACCACAGTGGCTAGGAGATGTTGACTACCTCGCCTGGTCTACAGGAGGACACCACAGTGGCTAGGAGATGTTGACTACCTCGCCTGGTCTACAGGAGGTCACCACAGTGGCTAGGAGATATTGACTACCTCGCCTGGTCTACAGGAGGTCACCACAGTGGCTAGGAGATGTTGACTACCTCGCCTGGTCTACAGGAGGTCACCACTGTGGCTAGGAGATGTTGACTACCTCGCCTGGTCTACAGGAGGTCACCACAGTGGCTAGGAGATGTTGACTACCTCGCCTGGTCTACAGGAGGACACCACAGTGGCTAGGAGATGTTGACTACCTCGCCTGGTCTACAGGAGGTCACCACAGTGGCTAGGAGATGTTGACTACTTCGCCTGGTCTACAGGAGGACACCACAGTGGCTAGGAGATGTTGACTACCTCGCCTGGTCTACAGGAGGTCACCACAGTGGCTAGGAGATGTTGACTACCTCGCCTGGTCTACAGGAGGACACCACTGTGGCTAGGAGATGTTGAATACCTCGCCTGGTCTACAGGAGGACACCACAGTGGCTAGGAGATGTTGACTACCTCGCCTGGTCTACAGGAGGTCACCACAGTGGCTAGGAGATGTTGACTACCTCGCCTGGTCTACAGGAGGTCACCACTGTGGCTAGGAGATGTTGACTACCTCGCCTGGTCTACAGGAGGTCACCACAGTGGCTGGGAGATGTTGACTACCTCGCCTGGTCTACAGGAGGTCACCACTGTGGCTAGGAGATGTTGACTACCTCGCCTGGTCTACAGGAGGTCACCACAGTGGCTAGGAGATGTTGACTACCTCGCCTGGTCTACAGGAGGACACCACAGTGGCTAGGAGATGTTGACTACCTCGCCTGGTCTACAGGAGGACACCAATGTGGCTAGGAGATGTTGAATACCTCGCCTGGTCTACAGGAGGACACCACAGTGGCTAGGAGATGTTGACTACCTCGCCTGGTCTACAGGAGGTCACCACAGTGGCTAGGAGATGTTGACTACCTCGCCTGGTCTACAGGAGGTCACCACTGTGGCTAGGAGATGTTGACTACCTCGCCTGGTCTACAGGAGGTCACCACAGTGGCTAGGAGATGTTGACTACCTCGCCTGGTCTACAGGAGGTCAACACAGTGGCTAGGAGATGTTGACTACCTCGCCTGGTCTACAGGAGGACACCACAGTGGCTAGGAGATGTTGACTACCTCGCCTGGTCTACAGGAGGACACCACGGTGGCTAGGAGATGTTGACTACCTCGCCTGGTCTACAGGAGGACACCACTGTGGCTAGGAGATGTTGACTACCTCGCCTGGTCTACAGGAGGTCACCACAGTGGCTAGGAGATGTTGACTACCTCGCCTGGTCTACAGGAGGACACCACAGTGGCTAGGAGATGTTGACTACCTCGCCTGGTCTACAGGAGGTCACCACTGTGGCTAGGAGATGTTGACTACCTCGCCTGGTCTACAGGTCACCACAGTGGCTAGGAGATGTTGACTACCTCGCCTGGTCTACAGGAGGACACCACAGTGGCTAGGAGATGTTGACTACCTCGCCTGGTCTACAGGTCACCACAGTGGCTAGGAGATGTTGACTACCTCGCCTGGTCTACAGGAGGTCACCACTGTGGCTAGGAGATGTTGACTACCTCGCCTGGTATACAGGTCACCACTGTGGCTAGGAGATGTTGACTACCTCGCCTGGTCTACAGGAGGTCGTGGGTTACACCCCGGACCCTGACACCACAGTGGCTAGGATTGGTGAGTCTGTGGGTCTCTGTGTGGTGAGTCTATGGGTCTCTGTGGTGAGTCTGTGGGTCTCTGTGTGGTGAATCTGTGGGTCTCTGTGTGGTGAGTCTATGGGTCTCTGTGTGGTGAGTCTGTGGGTCTCTGTGTGGTGAGTCTGTGGGTCTCTGTGTGGTGAGTCTGTGGGTCTCTGTGTGGTGAGTCTGTGGGTCTCTGTGTGGTGAGTCTGTGGGTCTCTGTGTGGTGAGTCTATGGGTCTCTGTGTGGTGAGTCTGTGGGTCTCTGTGTGGTGAGTCTGTGGGTCTCTGTGTGGTGAGTCTGTGGGTCTCTGTGTGGTGAGTGTGTTCTGTGTGGTGAGTCTGTGGGTCTCTGTGTGGTGAGTCTGTGGGTCTCTCTGTGGTGAGTCTGTGGGTCTCTGTGTGGTGAGTCTGTGGGTCTCTGTGTGGTGAGTCTGTGGGTGAGTCTATGGGTCTCTGCGTGGTGAGTCTGTGGGTCTCTGTGTGGTGAGTCTGTGGGTCTGTGTGATGAGTCTGTGGGTCTCTCTGTGGTGAGTCTGTGGGTCTGTGTGTGGTGAGTCTGTGGGTCTCTGTGTGGTGAGTCTGTGGGTCTCTGTGTGGTGAGTCTGTGGGTCTGTGTGATGAGTCTGTGGGTCTCTGTGTGGTGAGTCTGTGGGTCTCTGTGGTGAGTCTGTGGGTCTCTGTGTGGTGAGTCTATGGGTCTCTGTGTGGTGAGTCTGTGGGTCTCTGTGTGGTGAGTCTATGGGTCTCTGTGTGGTGAGTCTGTGGGTCTCTGTGTGGTGAGTGTGTTCTGTGTGGTGAGTCTGTGGGTCTCTGTGTGGTGAGTCTGTGGGTCTCTGCGTGGCGAGTCTGTGGGTCTGTGTGTGGTGAGTCTATGGGTCTCTGTGTGGTGAGTCTGTGGGTCTCTGTGTGGTGAGTCTGTGGGTCTGTGTGTGGTGAGTCTGTGGGTCTCTGTGTGGTGAGTCTGTGGGTCTCTGTGTGGTGAGTGTGTTCTGTGTGGTGAGTCTGTGGGTCTCTGTGTGGTGAGTCTGTGGGTCTCTCTGTGGTGAGTCTGTGGGTCTCTGTGTGGTGAGTCTGTGGGTCTCTGTGTGGTGAGTCTGTGGGTGAGTCTATGGGTCTCTGCGTGGTGAGTCTGTGGGTCTCTGTGTGGTGAGTCTGTGGGTCTGTGTGATGAGTCTGTGGGTCTCTCTGTGGTGAGTCTGTGGGTCTCTGTGTGGTGAGTCTGTGGGTCTCTGTGTGGTGAGTCTGTGGGTCTCTGTGTGGTGAGTCTGTGGGTCTCTGTGTGGTGAGTCTGTGGGTCTCTGTGTGGTGAGTGTGTTCTGTGTGGTGAGTCTGTGGGTCTCTGTGTGGTGAGTCTGTGGGTCTCTCTGTGGTGAGTCTGTGGGTCTCTGTGTGGTGAGTCTGTGGGTCTCTGTGTGGTGAGTCTGTGGGTGAGTCTATGGGTCTCTGCGTGGTGAGTCTGTGGGTCTCTGTGTGGTGAGTCTGTGGGTCTGTGTGATGAGTCTGTGGGTCTCTCTGTGGTGAGTCTGTGGGTCTGTGTGTGGTGAGTCTGTGGGTCTCTGTGTGGTGAGTCTGTGGGTCTCTGTGTGGTGAGTCTGTAGGTCTGTGTGATGAGTCTGTGGGTCTCTGTGTGGTGAGTCTGTGGGTCTCTGTGGTGAGTCTGTGGGTCTCTGTGTGGTGAGTCTATGGGTCTCTGTGTGGTGAGTCTGTGGGTCTCTGTGTGGTGAGTCTATGGGTCTCTGTGTGGTGAGTCTGTGGGTCTCTGTGTGGTGAGTGTGTTCTGTGTGGTGAGTCTGTGGGTCTCTGTGTGGTGAGTCTGTGGGTCTCTGTGTGGTGAGTCTGTGGGTCTGTGTGTGGTGAGTCTATGGGTCTCTGTGTGGTGAGTCTGTGGGTCTCTGTGTGGTGAGTCTGTGGGTCTCTGTGTGGTGAGTCTGTGGGTCTCTGTGTGGTGAGTCTGTGGGTCTCTGTGTGGTGAGTCTGTGGGTCTCTGTGTGGTGAGTCTGTGGGTCTCTGTGTGGTGAGTGTGTTCTGTGTGGTGAGTCTGTGGGTCTCTGTGTGGTGAGTCTGTGGGTCTCTCTGTGGTGAGTCTGTGGGTCTCTGTGTGGTGAGTCTGTGGGTCTCTGTGTGGTGAGTCTGTGGGTGAGTCTATGGGTATCTGCGTGGTGAGTCTGTGGGTCTCTGTGTGGTGAGTCTGTGGGTCTGTGTGATGAGTCTGTGGGTCACTCTGTGGTGAGTCTGTGGGTCTCTGTGTGGTGAGTCTGTGGGTCTCTGTGTGGTGAGTCTGTGTGGTGAGTCTGTGGGTGAGTCTATGGGTCTCTGCGTGGTGAGTCTGTGGGTCTCTGTGTGGTGAGTCTGTGGGTCTGTGTGTGGTGAGTCTATGGGTCTCTGTGTGGTGAGTCTGTGGGTCTGTGTGGTGAGTCTATGGGTCTCTGTGTGATGAGTCTGTGGGTCTCTGCGTGGTGAGTCTGTGGGTCTCTGTGTGGTGAGTCTGTGGGTCTCTGTGTGGTGAGTCTGTGGGTCTCTGTGTGGTGAGTGTGTTCTGTGTGGTGAGTCTGTGGGTCTCTGTGTGGTGAGTCTGTGGGTCTCTCTGTGGTGAGTCTGTGGGTCTCTGTGTGGTGAGTCTGTGGGTCTCTGTGTGGTGAGTCTGTGGGTCTCTGTGTGGTGAGTCTGTGGGTGAGTCTATGGGTCTCTGCGTGGTGAGTCTGTGGGTCTCTCTGTGGTGAGTCTGTGGGTCTGTGTGGTGAGTCTGTGGGTCTGTGTGTGGTGAGTCTGTGGGTCTGTGTGATGAGTCTGTGGGTCTCTGTGTGGTGAGTCTGTGGGTCTCTGTGGTGAGTCTGTGGGTCTCTGTGTGGTGAGTCTATGGGTCTCTGTGTGGTGAGTCTGTGGGTCTCTGTGTGGTGAGTCTATGGGTCTCTGTGTGGTGAGTCTGTGGGTCTCTGTGTGGTGAGTCTGTGGGTCTCTGTGTGGTGAGTCTGTGGGTCTCTGTGTGGTGAGTCTGTGGGTCTCTGTGTGGTGAGTCTGTGGGTGAGTCTATGGGTCTCTGCGTGGTGAGTCTGTGGGTCTCTGTGTGGTGAGTCTGTGGGTCTGTGTGATGAGTCTGTGGGTCTCTCTGTGGTGAGTCTGTGGGTCTCTGTGTGGTGAGTCTGTGGGTCTGTGTGGTGAGTCTGTGGGTCTCTGTGTGGTGAGTCTGTGGGTGAGTCTATGGGTCTCTGCGTGGTGAGTCTGTGGGTCTCTGTGTGGTGAGTCTGTGGGTCTGTGTGTGGTGAGTCTATGGGTCTCTGTGTGGTGAGTCTGTGGGTATGTGTGGTGAGTCTATGGGTCTCTATGTGATGAGTCTGTGGGTCTCTGTGTGGTGAGTCTGTGGGTCTCTGTGTGGTGAGTCTGTGGGTCTCTGTGTGGTGAGTCTGTGGGTCTCTGTGTGGTGAGTCTGTGGGTCTCTGTGTGGTGAGTGTGTTCTGTGTGGTGAGTCTGTGGGTCTCTGTGTGGTGAGTCTGTGGGTCTCTGTGTGGTGAGTCTGTGGGTCTCTGTGTGGTGAGTCTGTGGGTCTCTGTGTGGTGAGTCTGTGGGTCTCTGTGTGGTGAGTCTGTGGGTGAGTCTATGGGTCTCTGCGTGGTGAGTCTGTGGGTCTCTGTGTGGTGAGTCTGTGGGTCTGTGTGATGAGTCTGTGGGTCTCTCTGTGGTGAGTCTGTGGGTCTGTGTGTGGTGAGTCTGTGGGTCTCTGTGTGGTGAGTCTGTGGGTCTCTGTGTGGTGAGTCTGTGGGTCTGTGTGATGAGTCTGTGGGTCTCTGTGTGGTGAGTCTGTGGGTCTGTGTGTGGTGAGTCTGTGGGTCTCTCTGTGGTGAGTCTGTGGGTCTGTGTGTGATGAGTCTGTGGGTCTCTGTGTGGTGAGTCTGTGGGTCTGTGTGTGGTGAGTCTATGGGTCTCTGTGTGGTGAGTCTGTGGGTCTGTGTGGTGAGTCTATGGGTCTCTGTGTGATGAGTCTGTGGGTCTCTGTGTGGTGAGTCTGTGGGTCTCTGTGTGGTGAGTCTGTGGGTCTCTGTGTGGTGAGTCTGTGGGTCTCTGTGTGGTGAGTCTGTGGGTCTCTGCATGGTGAGTCTGTGGGTCTCTCTGTGGTGAGTCTGTGGGTCTCTGTGGTGAGTCTATGGGTCTCTGCGTGGTGAGTCTATGGGTCTCTGCGTGGTGAGTCTGTGGGTCTCTGTGTGGTGAGTCTGTGGGTCTGTGTGTGGTGAGTCTGTGGGTCTCTGTGTGGTGAGTCTGTGGGTCTGTGTGATGAGTCTGTGGGTCTCTCTGTGGTGAGTCTGTGGGTCTGTGTGTGGTGAGTCTGTGGATCTCTGTGTGGTGAGTCTGTGGGTCTCTGTGTGGTGAATCTGTGGGTCTCTGTGTGGTGAGTCTGTGTGTCTGTGTGGTGAGTCTGTGGGTCTCTGTGTGGTGAGTCTGTGGGTCTGTGTGTGGTGAGTCTGTGGGTCTCTGTGTGGTGAGTCGGGGGGCTCTGTGTGGTGGCTGGGGTCTGTGTGGTGAGTCTGTGGGTCTCTGTGTGGTGAGTCTGTGGGTCTGGGGTGTGGGGTGAGGTGCTGTGGGGCGCTGGGGTGGGGAGTCTGTGGGTCTGTGGTGGTGAGTCTGTGGGTCTCTGTGGTGGAGTCTGTGGGTCTGGTGTGGTGATCTGTGGGTCTCTGTGTGGAGCGGTGGGGTCTCTGTGGGTGAGTCTGTGGGTCTCTGTGTGGTGGTCGGTGGGTCTCTTGGTGTGGCTGGGGGTCTCGTGGGTGAGTCTGTGGGTCTCTGTGTGAGGTCTGTGGGTCTCTGTGTGGTGAGTCTGTGGGTCTCTGTGGTGAGTCTGTGAGTCTCTGTGTGGGTGAGTCTGTGGGTCTCTGTGTGAGATCTGTGGGTCCTCGGGGGTGTCGGGGGTCTCGGTGTGGTGAGTCTGTGGGTCTCTGTGGGTGAGGCTGTGGGTCTCTTGTGATGAGTCTGTGGGTCTCTCTGGGTGAGGCTGTGGGTCTCTGTGGGTGAGTCTGTGGGTCTCGTGTGGTGCTGTGGGGCTCTATGGGATGAGTCTGGGGGTCTCTCGGTGGTGAGTCTGTGGGTCTCTGTGTGGTGGTCTGTGGGGTCGCTCTGTGGGGAGTCTGGGGGTCTCTGTGTGGTGGTCTGGGGGTCGCTGTGGGGTGAGTCTGGGGGTCTCTGTGGGTGAGTCTGTGGGTCTCTATGTGGGGAGTCTGTGGGTCTGTGTGGTGAGGCTGTGGGTCGCTATGTGATGAGTCTGTGGGTCTCTCTGTGGTGAGTCTGTGGGTCTCTGGTGGGTGAGTCTGTGGGTCTCTGTGTGGTAAGTCTACGAACCTTCAAGCTGGCCACGGATGATGTACAGAGCACATATCTTTGGATTGTCTAGTCCCCCTGTGAGACACGGGGAGAGAGACACGGGGAGTGAGAGAGACACGGTGAGAGAGACACGGGGAGTGAGAGAGACACGGGGAGGAGAGACACGGGGAGTGAGACACGGGGAGTGAGACACGGGGAGAGAGACACGGGGAGTGAGACACGGGGAGAGAGAGACACAGGGAGTGAGAGAGACACGGGGAGTGAGAGAGACCAGGGAGTGAGAGACACGGGGAGAGAGAGAGACACGGGGGGAGTGAGAGACACGGGGAGTGAGACACGGGGAGTGAGAGAGACACGGGGAGTGAGAGAGACACGGGGAGTGAGAGAGACACGGGGAGTGAGAGACACGGGGAGTGAGACACAGGTTCTGGTGAGTGAGTGGGTGGTGAGTGAGGGGAGTGAGTGAGTGAGTGAGTGGGTGGTGTGTGAGTGAGTGGGTGGTGAGTGAGTGAGTAAGTGAGGTGAGTGGGTGGTGAGTGAGTGAGTGGGTGGTGAGTGAGGTGAGCGAGCGAGTGAGTGAGCGAGTGAGCGAGCAAGTGAGTGGGTGGTGAGTGGAGTGAGTGAGTAGTGAGTGAGCGGGTGGTGAGTGAGCGGGTGGTGAGTGAGCGAGCGAGGGTGAGTAAGTGAGTGAGTGGTGAGCGGGTGGTGAGTGAGTGGTGAGCGGGTGGTGAGTGAGGCGGGTGGTGAACGAGTGAGCGAGCGATCGGGCGAGTGGTGAGTGAGCGAGCGAGTGAGTGAGTGGGTGGTGAGTGAGTGAGTAAGTGAGTGAGTGGAGTGGTGAGTGAGTGAGTGAGTAAGGAGCGAGTGAGTGAGTGGAGTGGGTGGTGAGTGAGTGAGTAAGTGAGCGAGTGAGTGAGTGGTGAGTGAGTGAGTAAGTGAGCGAGTGAGTGAGTGAGTGGGTGGGTGAGTGAGTGAGTGAGCGAGTGAGTGAGTGAGTGGGTGGTGAGTGAGTGAGCGAGTGAGCGGGTGGGTGAGCGGGTGGTGAGTGAGCGGGTGGTGAGTGAGTGGGTGGTGAGCGAGCGAGTGAGCGGGTGGTGAGCGAGCGATCGAGCGAGTGAGCGGGTGGTGAGCGAGCGATCGAGTGAGTAAGTGGGTGGTGAGTGAGTGAGTGGGTGGTGAGTGAGTGAGTGGGTGGTGAGTGAGTGAGTGAGCGGGTGGTGAGCGAGCGATCGAGTGAGTGAGTGAGTGGGTGGTGAGTGAGTGAGCGGGTGGGTGAGTGAGTGGGTGGTGAGTGAGTGAGTGAGACGGGTGGTGAGTGAGCGGGTGGTAAGTGAGTGGGTGGTGAGCGAGCGAGTGAGCGGGTGGTGAGTGAGTGGGTGGTGAGTGGGTGAGTGAGCGGGTGGTGAGTGAGCGGGTGGTGAGTGAGTGGGTGGTGAGTGAGTGGGTGGTGAGCGAGCGAGTGAGCGGGTGGTGAGTGAGCGGGTGGTGAGTGAGTGAGCGGGTGGTGAGTGAGCGGGTGGTGAGCGAGCGAGTGAGCGGGGTGGTGAGCG
Organism: Lampetra planeri; assembly: GCF_965212315.1. Taxonomy (NCBI): domain Eukaryota; kingdom Metazoa; phylum Chordata; class Hyperoartia; order Petromyzontiformes; family Petromyzontidae; genus Lampetra; species Lampetra planeri. The sequence goes on along the minus strand of NW_027615140.1, from coordinate 2,670 downwards.
AGCGATCGAGCGAGTGAGCGGGTGGTGAGTGAGCGAGCGAGTGAGTGAGTGAGTAAGTGAGCGAGTGAGTGAGTGGGTGGTGAGTGAGTGAGTAAGTGAGCGAGTGAGCGGGTGGTGAGCGGGTGGTGAGTGAGTGGGTGGTGAGTGAGCGGGTGGTGAGCACGGTCCCCCCCCGCTCACCTTGACGAACTCCACGGTGAGAAGGTGGTGAGTGAGCGGGTGAGTGAGCGGGTGAGTGAGCGGGTGGTGAGTGAGTGAGTGAGCGGGTGGTGAGTGAGTGAGTGAGCGGGTGGTGAGTGAGTGAGTGAGCGGGTGGTGAGTGAGTGAGTGAGCGGGTGGTGAGTGAGTGAGTGAGCGGGTGGTGAGTGAGTGAGTGAGTGAGCGGGTGGTGAGTGAGTGAGTGGGTGGTGAGTGAGTGAGTGAGCGGGTGAGTGAGTGAGCGGGTGGTGAGTGAGTGGGTGGTGAGTGAGTGAGCGGGTGGTGAGTGAGTGAGTGAGCGGGTGGTGAGTGAGTGAGTGAGCGGGTGGTGAGTGAGTGAGTGAGCGGGTGGTGAGTGAGTGAGTGAGCGGGTGGTGAGTGAGTGAGTGAGCGGGTGGTGAGTGAGTGAGTGAGCGGGTGGTGAGTGAGTGAGTGGGTGGTGAGTGAGTGAGTGAGCGGGTGGTGAGTGAGTGAGCGGGTGGTGAGTGAGTGAGTGAGCGGGTGGTGAGTGAGTGAGTGGGTGGAGTGAGAGCGGTGGTGAGTGAGCGGGTGAGTGAGCGGGTGGTGAGTGAGTGAGCGGGTGGTGAGTGAGTGGTGGTGAGGTGAGTGAGTGAGCGGGTGGTGAGTGAGTGAGTGAGCGGGTGGTGAGTGAGTGAGCGGGTGGTGAGTGAGTGAGCGGGTGGTGAGTGAGTGAGTGAGCGGGTGGTGAGTGAGTGAGTGAGCGGGTGGTGAGTGAGTGAGTGAGCGGGTGGTGAGTGAGTGAGCGGGTGGTGAGTGAGTGAGTGAGCGGTGGTGAGTGAGTGAGTGAGCGGGTGGTGAGTGAGCGGGTGGTGAGTGAGTGAGCGGGTGAGTGAGTGAGCGGGTGGTGAGTGAGCGGGTGGTGAGTGAGTGAGTGAGCGGGTTGTGAGTGAGCGGGTGGTGAGTAGTGGGTGGTGAGTGAGTGGGTGGTGAGTGAGTGAGTGAGCGGGTGGTGAGTGAGCGGGTGGTGAGTGAGTGGGTGGTGAGTGAGTGAGTGAGCGGGTGGTGAGTGAGCGGGGTGGTGAGTGAGTGGGTGGTGAGTGAGTGAGTGAGCGGGTGGTGAGTGAGCGGGTGGTGAGTGAGTGAGTGAGCGGGTGGTGAGTGAGCGGGTGGTGAGTGAGTGGGTGGTGAGTGAGTGAGTGAGCGGGTGGTGAGTGAGCGGGTGGTGAGTGAGTGGGTGGTGAGTGAGTGAGTGAGCGGGTGGTGAGTGAGCGGGTGGTGAGTGAGTGAGTGAGCGGGTGGTGAGTGAGCGGGTGGTGAGTGAGTGGGTGGTGAGTGAGTGAGTGAGCGGGTGGTGAGTGAGCGGGTGGTGAGTGAGTGGGTGGTGAGTGAGTAAGTGAGCGGGTGGTGAGTGAGCGGGTGGTGAGTGAGTGAGTGAGCGGGTGGTGAGTGAGTGAGTGAGCGGGTGGTGAGTGAGTGAGTGAGCGGGTGGTGAGTGAGTGAGCGGGTGGTGAGTGAGTGAGTGAGCGGGCGGTGAGTGAGTGAGTGGGTGGTGAGTGAGTGAGTGAGCGGGTGGTGAGTGAGTGAGCGGGGGTGAGTGAGTGAGTGAGCGGGTGGTGAGTGAGTGAGTGGGTGGTGAGTGAGCGGGTGGTGAGTGAGCGGGTGAGTGAGCGGGTGGTGAGTGAGTGAGCGGGTGAGTGAGTGAGCGGGTGGTGAGTGAGCGGGTGGTGAGTGAGTGAGTGAGCGGGTGGTGAGTGAGTGAGAGCGGGTGGTGAGTGAGGTGAGTGAGCGGGTGAGTGAGTGAGCGGGTGGTGAGTGAGTGAGCGGGTGGTGAGTGAGTGAGTGAGCGGGTGGTGAGTGAGTGAGCGGGGTGGAGTGAGTGAGCGGGTGGTGAGTGAGTGAGCGGGTGGTGAGTGAGTGAGTGAGCGGGTGGTGAGTGAGTGAGCGGGTGGTGAGTGAGTGAGCGGGTGGTGAGTGAGTGAGTGAGCGGGTGGTGAGTGAGTGAGCGGGTGGTGAGTGAGTGAGCGGGTGGTGAGTGAGTGAGTGAGCGGGTGGTGAGTGAGTGAGCGGGTGGTGAGTGAGCGGGTGGTGAGTGAGCGGGTGGTGAGTGAGTGAGCGGGTGAGTGAGTGAGCGGGTGGTGAGTAAGTGGGTGGTGAGTGAGTGGGTGAGCGGGTGGTGAGTGAGCGGGTGGTGAGTGAGTGGGTGGTGAGTGAGTGAGTGAGCGGGTGGTGAGTGAGCGAGTGGTGAGTGAGTGGGTGGTGAGTGAGTGAGTGAGTGAGCGGGTGGTGAGTGAGCGAGGGTGGTGAGTGAGTGAGTGAGCGGGTGGTGAGTGAGCGGGTGGTGAGTGAGCGGGTGGTGAGTGAGAGAGTGAGCGGGTGGTGAGTGAGTGAGTGAGCGGGTGGTGAGTGAGTGAGTGAGCGGGTGGTGAGTGAGTGAGCGGGTGGTGAGTGAGTGAGTGAGCGGGGTGGTGAGTGAGTGAGTGAGCGGGTGGTGAGTGAGTGAGTGAGCGGGTG
>NW_027615139.1:0-78825 GCF_965212315.1 Lampetra planeri | reverse complement strand
GCTGTATGATGGTGGTGGTGATGATGGTGATGCTGTATGATGGTGGTGATGGTGATGATGCTGTATGATGATGATGATGGTGATGATGATGATGCTGTATGATGGTGACGATGATGCTGTATGATGGTGGTGGTGGTGATGGTGGTGGTGCTGTATGATGATGATGCTGTATGATGGTGACGATGATGCTGTATGATGGTGACGATGATGCTGTATGATGGTGGTGGTGATGGTGGTGGTGGTGTTGGTGGTGTATGATGCTGTATGATGGTGGTGTTGGTGGTGTATGATGCTATATGTTGGTGGTGTATGTTCTCGCTGACGGACAGCACGTAGTCCCCAGGGCAGGTGGTGCTGTATGATGATGGTGGTGGTGGTGATGATGATGATGATAGTGGTGGTGGTGATGGTAGTGATGATGATGATTGCTGTATGATGGTGGTGTTGGTGTATGATGTTGGTGTATGATGGTGCTGTATGATGGTGGTGTTGGTGTATGATGTTGGTGTATGATGGTGCTGTATGATGGTGGTGTTGGTGTATGATGTTGGTGTATGATGGTGCTGTATGATGGTGGTGTTGGTGTATGATGTTGGTGTATGATGGTGCTGTATGCTAGAACCCACCTTTGAGTTCTCGCTGACGGACAGCACGTAGTCCCCCGGGCAGGTGGTGCTGTCCCTGACGAGGAAGAGTCCGTGTCGCTGCCCCTGTAGGCGGCCCTGGGCCTCCGACCTCCCCATCTGCCGGTAGTACCACAGCGCTGAGTCCCCACACTCGAAGCTGCCGCTGCTGCCAGACGACATGGCCGCTGATGATGATGATGGGGCCTTGCCTCTCTCCCCTCCTGCCTCTCTCTCTCCTGCCTCTCTCTCTGTCTGTGTGTAGCCGCCTCCTACTACGACTACTACCACCACCACGACGACTCGTCACTCGCTCCACACGACGTTCTCGCTCACTCACTCGCCGCTGCTTTCTCCTCTCTCTCTCGCTCTCTCTCTCTCCCCTCCTCCTACTACTACCCCACCTCTCTCTCTCTTCCCACTCTCCCTCCCTCTGTTTTCCTCTCCCTTTTCCTCTCTCTCTTCCCTCGCTCTCCTCTCTCGCTCTCCCTCCCCCCACCTCTCCCTCCCCTCTCCTCCCACTCTTCCCCCCCCTCTCCCTTTTCCTCTCTCTCCCCACTCTCCCTCCTCTCTCTCTCTCCCCCCACCTCCCTCTCTCTTTCCTCTCCTCCCTCTCCCTTTTCATCTCCCTCCCCCAACTCTCTTCCCACTCCACTCTCCCTCCCTCTCTCTGGCTCTTCCCACTCTCCACTCTCCCCTCCTCCCCCTCCCCTCTCCTCCCTCTCTCTCCCCCCTCTCTCTTTTCCTCTCCACTCTCCCCTCCTCCCCCACTCCACTCTCCCTCTCTTCACCCCCCCTCTCTCTTCCCACTCCACTCTCCCTCCCCCCTCTCTCTTTTCCTCTCCCTCCCTCTCCCTCTCTCCCCCCTCTCCCTGCCCCGTCTCTCTTTTCCTCTCCCCCCCTCTCTCTCCCACCCCCCTCTCTCTCCCTCCCCCCTCTCCCCCCTCCCCTCTCTCCCCCCTCCCCTCTCCCTCCCCCTCTCTTTTTTTACGATGCAGAGGAAACGAGATGTTCGGTGTCGTCGGCACTTTGCTTCGTTCATCTTTTCGGGGTTTTTTTTCTTTCAACGCTTTGCTTTATGTGCCGCCCCCCTCCTCCTGTTTAAATAAAATATTTTACGAAATATTTTAAGCTCTGCGCCTTCTTATCCCTTCATCTTGTGCCAGGCCATGTGTGAGGCGAGGTTGAGAGAGAGTCGTGCAGTCGTCGGAGTCTTATTGTTGTTACTTAACACGCATCAGCATCATCGTCAGCATTTTTATTTAGAATTTTAGTTTTTTATTGGAGATTTCACGACGGTTTTAGGTGACCGGGTGACGCTTTAGCCGGATTGGTGAGGGAAACGTTGTTGCTGTTATCTGTTTGCGTCGGTTTTAAATCTAATTTGTGTTGTTTGTTGTTGTTGTTTGTTACCCCCCCCGCCTCCCTCCCTCCTCACGCCAAACTGGGGCAATCCTCCAGGGGGCCGAGTTTTCCCGCCATTTTTTTCACCCCCTCCCCTTCACCCCCCCCCCCTACACAGCCCCGCTCCCATTGGCGCAAGCATCATCATCGCCCCGACCACATTTATTCAAGCCACGCCCTCAAAATAGTTAACTCCGCCCCCTATGGCTTTAGCCCCGCCCCTGTCCCGTTAGCCGCGCCCTTGTATCATTCAGCTCCGCCCACAACCCCTTTAGCCACGCCCACAACCCCTTTAGCCCTGTCCCGTTAGCACCGCTCCCTGTTCCGTTAGCCCCGCCCCCTATCCCGTTAGCCCCGCCTACCTACTTCTCCCCTGAGCCCACAAAGACAAAGGTCCCCCAGGTACTCATACTCTTAGTTCTTTCGGTAAAGTCACGTAGGTAAAAAAATGAAATAAAAATTAATAAAAATAAAACAATAAAATCACGACGTTTCACTTGATACAGATATTTTGCTGTGACAGTTTCACCTGAAGACGGAAGTTTGTGTTGCCTCCGAAACGTCGTGATTTTATTGTTTTATTTTTATTAATTTCAATTTCATTTTCTTACCTACATGGTGACTTTACCGAAAGAACTAAGAGTATGAATCCTTGCAGTCACGAAAGCTTCAAATCTAGAATTAGTCCCCCAGGTAGCCTTTCGAACAGACTTTTGGGGCAAGTGCAGCACCGTCACGAACACACGGAGGATGGGTTGCTGCGGTGTTCAGAATCATCTTATTTAATGTTTACACTTTTTTTTACCTCACGAAATAATCCGAAGAGCTATAAAGCTCTTTGTTGCTCGTTTCACAGACGGCCGCAGTCGATGTTCGTTTTACAACAAAGAGAATCGCCCGAAACCGGAAGACGTCTTCCGTTTTCAGTAGCTCGCCACTAAAATGCTGCTGCCGCTTCTGGGAAGACAACTTTCACCATTCGGGCGGGAACCAATAAAACGCGGCTGCCTCTTCCGGAAGACGTCTTCCGTATTCGGAATCGCTGCCGCTAAGACGCCGCTGCCTCTTCCGGAAGACATCTTCCGTATTCGGAATCGCTGCCGCTAAGACACCACTGCCTCTTCCGGAAGACGTCTTCCGTATTCGGAATCGCTGCCGCTAAGACACTGCTGCCTCGAGATGTTCGGTGTCGTCGGCACTTTGCTTCGTTCATCTTTTCAGGTTTTTTTTTTCAACGCTTTGCTTTATGTGCCGCCCCCCTCCCCCTGTTTAAATAAAATATTTTACGAAATATTTAAAGCTCTGCACCTTCTTATTCCTTCCCTCTCTCTCTCTCTGTGTGTGAGGCGAGGTTGAGAGAGAGTCGTGCAGTCGTCGGAGTCTTATTGTTGTTGTTGTTACTAAACACGCATCAGCATCATCATCAGCATTTTTATTTAGAGTTTTTGTTTTTTATTGGAGATTTCACGACGGTTTCAGATGGCCGGGTGATGCTTTAGCCGGATTGGTGAGTGAAACGTTGTTGCTGTTATCTGTTTGCGTCGGTTTTAAATCTAATTTGTGTTGTTTGTTGTTGTTGTTTGTTACCCCCCCGCCTCCCTCCCTCCTCACGCCAAACTGGGGCAATCCTCCAGGGGGCCGAGTTTTCCCGCCATTTTTTCAACCCCCTCCCCTTCACCCCCCCCCTACACAGCCCCGCTCCCATTGGCGCAAGCATCATCATCGCCCCGCCCACATCTATTCAAGCCACGCCCTCAAAATAGTTAACTCCGCCCCCTATGGCGTTAGCCCCGCCCCTGTCCTGTTAGCCCCGCCCCCTGTCCCGTTAGCCCCGCCTACTTGTCCCCTAAGCCCACAAAGGCAAAGGTCCCCCAGGTACTCAAACTCTTAGTTCTTTCGGTAAAGTCACGTAGGTAAAAAAATGAAATTAAAATTAATAAAAATAAAACAATTAAATCACGACGTTTCACTTGATACAGATATTTTGCTGTGACACTTTCACCTGAAGACGGAAGCTTGTGTTGCCTCCGAAACGTCGTGATTTTATTGTTTTATTTTTATTAATTTTAATTTAATTTTCTTACCTACATGGTGACTTTACCGAAAGAACTAAGAGTTTGAATCCTTGCAGTCACGAAAGCTTCAACTCTAGAATTAGTCCCCCAAGTAGCCTTTCGAACAGACTTTTGGGGCAAGTGCAGCCCGTCACGAACACACGGAGGATGGGTTGCTGCGGTGTTCAGAATCATCTTATTAAATGTTTACACTTTTTTTTACCTCACGAAAGAATCCGAAGAGCTATAAAGCTCTTTGTTGATCGTTTCACAGACGGCCGCAGTCGATGTTCGCTTTACAACAAAGCGAGTCGCCCGAAACCGGAAGATGTCTTCCGTTTTCAGTAGCTCGCCACTAAAATGCTTCTGCCGCTTCTGGAAGACAACTTTCACCATTCGGGCGGGCAACAATAAAACACGGCTGCCTCTTCCGGAAGATGTCTTCCGTATTCGGAATCGCTGCCGCTAAGACCCCCGCTGCCTCTTCCGGAAGACTTCTTCCGTATTCGGAATCTCTGCCGCTAAGACACCGCTGCCTCTTCCGGAAGACATCTTCCGTATTCGGAACCAGTGCCACTAAGACACCGCTGCCTCTTCCGGAAGACATCTTCTGTATTCGGAATCTCTGCCGCTAAGACGCCGCTGCCCCTTCCGGAAGACATCTTCCGTATTCGGAATCAGTGCCGCTAAGACGCCGCTGCCTCTTCCGGAAGACATCTTCCGTATTCGGAATCACTGCCGCTAAGACGCCGCTGCCTCTTCCGGAAGATGTCTTCCGTATTCGGAATCGCTGCCGCTAAGACACCGCTGCCTCTTCCGGAAGACATCTTCCGTATTCGGAATCAGTGCCGCTAAGACGCCGCTGCCTCTTCCGGAAGACATCTTCCGTATTCGGAAACGCTGCCGTTAAGACCCCGCTGCCTCTTCCGGAAGACATCTTCTGTATTCGGAATCTATGCCGCTAAGACACCGCTGCCCCTTCCGGAAGACATCTTCCGTATTCGGAATCGCTGCCGCTAAGACACTGCTGCCTCTTCCGGAAGACATCTTCCGTATTCGGAACCAGTGCCACTAAGACACCGCTGCCTCTTCCGGAAGACATCTTCTGTATTCGGAATCTCTGCCGCTAAGACGCCGCTGCATCTTCCGGAAGACAACTTCCGTATTCGGAATGGCTGCCGCTAAGACACCGCTGCCTCGAGATGTTCGGTGTCGTCGGCACTTTGCTCGTTCATCTTTTCGGGGTTTTTTTTCAACGCTTCGCTTTATGTGCCGCCCCCCTCCCCCTGTTTAAATAAAATATTTTACGAAATATTTAAAGCTTTGCGCCTTCTTATTCCTTCCCTCTCTCTCTCTGTGTGTGTGTGAGGCGAGGTTGAGAGAGAGTCGTGCAGTCGTCGGAGTCTTATTGTTGTTGTTACTAAACACGCATCAGCATCATCGTCAGCATTTTTATTTAGAATTTTTTTTATTTATTGGAGATTTCACGACGGTTTCAGATGGCCGGGTGATTTTTTAGCCGGATTGGTGAGGGAAACGTTGTTGCTGTTGTCTGTTTGCGTCGGTTTTAAATCTAATTTGTGTTGTTTGTTGTTGTTGTTTGTTTCCCCTCCCGCCACCCTCCTCACGCCAAACTGGGGCAATCCTCCAGGGGGCCGAGTTTTCCCGCCATTTTTTTCACCCCCTCCCCTTCACCCCCCCCTACACAGCCCCGCTCCCATTGGCGCAAGCATCATCATCGCCCCGCCCACATCTATTCAAGCCACGCCCTCAACATATTTAACTCCGTCCCCTACGGCTTTAGCACCGCCCCCTCTTCACGTTAGCCACGCCCTCGTATCATCCAGCTCCGCCCACAACCCCTTTAGCCCTGTCGCGTTAGCCTCGCCCCCTATCCCTTTAGCCCCGCCCCCTGTCCCGTTAGCCCCGCCTACTTCTCCCCTGAGCCCACAAAGACAAAGGTCCCCCAGATACTCAAACTCTTAGTTCTTTCGGTAAAGTCACGTAGGTAAAAAAATTTAATTAAAATTAACAAAAATAAAACAATAAAATCACGACTTTCACTTGATACAGATATTTTTCTGTGACAGTTTCACCTGAAGACGGAAGCTTGTGTTGCCTCCGAAACGTCGTGATTTTATTGTTTTATTTGTATTAATTTTAATTTCATTTTCTTACCTACATGGTGACTTTACCGAAAGAATTAAGAGTATGAATCCTTGCAGTCACGAAAACTTCAAATCTAGAATTAGTCCCCCAGGTAGCCTTTCGAACAGACTTTTGGGGCAAGTGCAGCCCGTCACGAACACACGGAGGATGGGTTGCTGCGGTGTTCAGAATCATCTTATTTAATGTAAACTTTTTTTTACCTCACGAAAGAATCCGAAGAGCTATAAAGCTCTTTGTTGCTCGTTTCACAGACGGCCGCAGTCGATGTTCGCTTTACAACAAAGCGAGTCGCCCGAAACCGGAAGAAGTCTTCCGTTTTCAGTAGCTCGCCACTAAAATTCTGCTGCCGCTTCTGGAAGACAACTTTCACCATTCGGGCGGGCACCAATAAAACACGGCTGCCTCTTCCGGAAGATGTCTTCCGTATTCGGAATCGCTGCCGCTAAGACCCCGCTGCCTCTTCCGGAAGACTTCTTCCGTATTCGGAATCGCTGCCACTAAGACACAGCTGCCTCTTCCGGAAGACATCTTCCGTATTCGGAATCGCTGCCACTAAGACACCGCTGCCTCTTCCGGAAGACGTCTTCCGTATTCGGAATCGCTGCCGCTAAGACACCGCTGCCTCTTCCGGAAGATGTCTTCCGTATTCGGAATCGCTGCTGCTAAGACGCCGCTGCCTCTTCCGGAAGATGTCTTCCGTATTCGGAATCGCTGCTGCTAAGACACCGCTGCCTCTTCCGGAAGACGTCTTCCGTATTCGGAATCGCTGCCGCTAAGACCCCGCTGCCTCTTCCGGAAGATGTCTTCCGTATTCGGAATCGCTGCCGCTAAGACGCCGCTGCCTCTTCCGGAAGATGCCACTAAGACACCGCTGCCTCTTCCGGAAGACGTCTTCCGTATTCGGAATCGCTGCCGCTAAGACACCGCTGCCCCTTCCGGAAGATGTCTTCCGTATTCGGAATCTCTGCCGCTAAGACGCCGCTGCCTCTTCCGGAAGACATCTTCCGTATTCGAAATGGGTGCCACTAAGACGCCGCTGCCTCTTCCGGAAGACGTCTTCCGTATTCGGAATAGGTGCCACTAAGACACCACTACTTCTTCCGGAAGACTTCTTCCGTATTCGGAATAGGTGCCGCTAAGACGCTGCTGCTTCTTCCGGAAGACCTCTTCCGTATTCGGAATCGGTGCCGCTAAGACGCCGCTGCTTCTTCCGGAAGACGTCTTCCGTATTCGGAATCGCTGCCGCTAAGACACCGCTGCCTCAGCCCCCCTCACCCCCCCCCTTTTTCCCCCACCCCCCCCACCCCCCGCTACCCACCCCGATACTCCGATTGATGCTCCTGCTGCTGTTGTGGAGTGGCTCATGCAGCCAGCGATGGCTACAGGGTTTTGGTAGTACATGTTTCGATTTAAAGCTTTCGTGACTGCAGGGATTCATCTTCTTGGTCCTTTCGGTAAAGTCACATAGAATGGAAATAATAAAATATTAAAATAAAACATAATAAAATAATATAATAAAGTAATATAATAAAATAAATATTTTGTATGCTTTGCTTTATTATTGTATTATTTCCATTCTACGTGCCATTTATTGTGAAAATTCCGTCACAGTTCCAACGATTGCTTTTTCATTGCTTTAATGGCTTTATTTTGGTGCTTTCAAAAAGTGTATTAGTTTAGCCGTGTTTGTGTTGTTGTAGTACAGAGTTAGACTGATGGCCTTAATCTAAGTTGTCTTGTGGTTGTTGTTGTTGTTTGACTTGCATCCCACTGGGATTTTTGCACACAGCGTCACACCCCCAACTAGGCCACGCCCCCAACTATGCCACACCCCCACTAGGCCACACCCCCAACTACGTCGCACGCCCCCAACTACGTCTCACCCCCACTAGGCCACACACCCAACTACGTCACACCCCCCACTACGTCACGCCCCCAACTACGCCACACCCCAACTAGGCCACACCCCCAACTAGGCCACGCCCCCATCTACGTCACACTCCCCACTACGTCACACCCCCAACTACGTCACACCCCCACTAGGCCACATCCCCAACTAGGCCACGCCCCCAACTACGTTACACCCCCCACTACGTCACACCCCCATCTACGTCACACCCCCACTACGTCACGCCCCCAACTACGCCACACCCCAACTAGGCCACACCCCCAACTAGGCCACCCCTAACTACGTCACCCCCCCCCACTACGTCACATCCCCACTAGGCCACACCCCCCACTAGGTCACACCCCCCAATTACGTCACACCCCCACCACGCCCCTCACTTCCCCAGTCGCCAGCAATGGCGGCCGCGGTGTTTCTCTCTCGGGCTCTGGGAGCGGAGCAGTTCGGCGCTTGGCGCGGCCGCTGCTGTCCCTGCTGTCGCGGCCGCTTCGCAGCGCCCTGCGCCGTCCCCGCCGCCGCCGCCGCCTCCCTCCGGCTCCACACTCGCGGCGCCTCCGACGGCCGCGCAGCGGTTGGACAATTTCCCCGTGCGCCGCCACCGCCGTCGTTTCCTAGCGGCCCTACCGCCTGGGAAGCGCCTTGCTCGGCGAGCCTGAGGGCTTCGGGGCGGTGTAGGCCTCAGACTCCGCCGGCGGCCCTGAAACTGGGGCAGATGCTCTCGTTTGGGTCGGCGGAGACGGCGACGACAACGGCAACATCAGCAGCAACATCATCAGCAGCAACATCATCAGCAACAACAGCATCAGCAGCATCATCATCAGCAGCAACATCATCATCAGCACTATCAGCGTATTTGACATTCTCCTCAGTAACACCACCACCACAATCATCATCAACAACAACAGCATCAACAACAGTATCAGGGGCATTAACAACAACAACATCATCATCAACAACATCAGCATCACCATCAAAAGTAACACCATCATCAGCATCATCATCACCCACACCATCACCCTTGTTCAAACAACAGCACAACCACCATCACCCATCACGCACGTACCACACCATCACCATCACGCCACACCGCACATCCTTCACGTCTCACTTCCACACATCACCACCAACATCATCACCAACATCACCATCATCACCACCATCACCGACGTCATACTACGACGTCCTTGGCATCTCGGCAGCGGCCACCACGGCCCAGGTGACGGCCGCCTACCACACTTAGTAGTACACACTCACTAGCACATACACTAGTACACACACACAGACACACTAACACACACACTAGCACTCACTAGCACACACACACACTCACTAGCTCACACACTCACACTAGCACATTAACACACACACTTACTAGTACACACAGACACACTAACATACACACTAGCACTCACTAGCACACACTCACTAGCTCACACGCACTCACACTAACACTCTAACGCACACACTAGCACTCACTAGCACACTAACACACGAACACTCTTACACCCACACACTCACTAGCTCACACACACACTAGCACACTCACACACAGACACACACTTACTAGTACACACACGAGCACTCACTAGCACACTAACACACGAACACTCTTACACCCACACACTCACTAGCTCACACACACACTAGCACACTCACACACAGACACACTTACTAGTACACACACGAGCACTCACTAGCACACTAACACACGAGCACACACACTAGTACAGACACACTAGCACAACAACAACCGCCATTCGCCACTAAGTGGCGGTGACGTAACAACGACGCTTGTGCCAGGCCATGTGCACCTTGAGGCTATCACGTGAAGTGTCGAACGCCCGCTAGCAGGAGGTCACGGGGCAGACACAGCAGGTGCCACAGGTCGACTGACTGAGATGAGTGGCTGATGCACCACCTTTGCCCCCACTGTACCAACTTGCTGTGCTTTAGCCACCCGGCGCTCCGCTCATTGTTGTGAGCGTCGCTCAGCCCTCCGTTGTTGCTGGAGGGCGACTGCCTCCAACTGCCCAGTAGCGTCCTTCACGAGCCTCCTCCACAGAGGCCGATCTTGACACCGCTGGTACCAGTCATCGGCAAGTCAACTCAGCTCCACGTCCTCCTGTACCACATCACTCCATCTCATACACACACTGACACACACACACCGACACACGCACCGTCCGGCACCACGAGGAGGGAGGTAGGGGGTTGTTTTTGCCGGACACTCTACTAACACAACAACAACAGCCATTCGCCACTAAGTGGCGGTGACGTCACCACGACGCTTGTGCCAGGCCATGTGCACCTTGAGGCTATCACGTGAAGTGTCGAACGCCCGCTGGCAGGTCACGGGGCAGATCCAGCAGGTGCCACGGGTCGACTGACTGAGATGACCGAGATGACTGGCTGATGCACCACCTGTGCCCCCTACTGTGCCAACTTGCTGTGCTTTAGCTACTAACACACGCACACTCTCTCACCCTCTCACGTCCCAGGTGAAGGCGGCCTACTACCGCCGGGCGTTCGCCTGCCACCCCGACCGCAACGTGGGCGACGCCGATGCGGCCGCCCGCTTGTGGCGCGTGTGCGAGGCGTACCGCGTGCTGGCCCACCCTGCCCTGCGCAGGCGCTACGACGCCGGCCGCCTCAGCCCGGCCGAGGCGGCCGCGGCCGGGCGGCCACCTCGCGTGCGGACCGGGGCCACGGACGGAGGTGGCGGCGGTGGTGGTGGTGGGGGTGGGGGTGGAGCGGCGACGGGAGGGACGAGGGCGAATAAGGTGAGGGTTGTACTATGGTGTGTGTGTGTCTGTGTGTGTGTGTATCTGTGTGTGTGTATCTGTGTGTGTATCTGTGTATCTGTGTGTAGGTGTGTGTGTGTATCTGTGTGTGTGTGTATCTGTGTGTGTGTATCTGTGTGTGTGTGTGCCGGTAAAGGTCCTGGCAAGGATTATTCAACATCGCCTTGCTAGGCACGCTGAGGAGAGGCTTGCGGAGCCCCAATGCGGTTTCAGGAAAGGGCGGTCCTGCACAGATGCCATATTTTCTGTCCGCCTGCTACAGCAGAGGTGTAGGGAATTCCAACAAGATCTACAACTCTGCTTTATTGACCTGGTCAAGACCTATGATACCATCAGTTGGCCTGGGCTCTGGGTTGTTCTTCGTGCTTTTGGAGTCCCTGACCCTCTGCTCATGATCAATAAGGACCTTCATATAAGAACAGGTTTTCCCCTTTTTGGCAATAAAACAGTTTGTGTTAAGATGTTAAAACACCCAAACTGAAACCATTTGCCAGGAATCATGTCACTGCATTAAACACATATACTTGTGGTGAAAATACATTAAAAAAACATCCTCTAACAGCATATGCATTGTCTTTGAGACTGATTGGTCCACACCAGAGACAGCTTTCTTTAGAGCCTCGTCTCACGCAGTGTCAGAGCAGAGGACAGCGCCACAAGGCGACCAGCACAAAGACGATGTCCCTGTCAGGACATTGAGAACTCGGGGTAAGCAGCTACATCATGGGACCTCCTTTGCCAGTGTCAAAATAGAAGAATCGGTTTAACATGCACACACTCACCATCACACACTCACACTCTCTCACACTCTCACTCACTCACGCACTCACCCACACACTCACGCACTCACCCACACACTCACACTCTCAACCACACACTCACCCTTACACCACGCACTCACCCACACACTCACCCACACACTCACTCACACACTCACTCACACTCTCACTCGCTCACTCACACACCCACTCTCACACCCACTCTCACACCCACTCTCACACCCACTCTCACACCCACTCTCACACCCACTCTCACACTCACTCACTCATCCTCTTCCACTCTCTCACACTCAATCACACACACACTCTCGCACTCTCACACCCACTCAGACTCACTTCCCCTCACCCCCCTCACCCCCCCTCACCCCCCCCCCCAGCCGTGCCCGTTTGACTTTGACGAGTTCTACCGCGCCCACTACGGAGCTGCCCGCGAGGCCGCTCTGCGCGCCAAGCGGCTGCGGGAGCAGCGGCACCACCAGCACCACCAGCACCACCAGCAGGGTGACCGCCACGGGGGGGAGGGGGGGGGGCGATGGGGGGGTGGCCTCACGCCTCCTCGTGGTGGTCGCCACGCTCGGCGCGGCAGCGGCCATCTCGTCTCGCTCGGACTCGTGACGGCGCTGGTGACGTCACCAGCGTCGTCATCACCGTCATCATCACCGTCATGATCATCTACTGACATCATCACCGTCATCATCACCGTTATCATCATCTATACTGACGTCATCACCGTCATCACCGTCATCATCTATACTGACGTCATCACCGTCATCATCATCTATAATGACGTCATCACCATCATCATCACCTCTACTGACGTCATCACCGTAATCACCGTCATCATCGTCTATACTGACGTCATCACCATCATCACATCTATAAATAATGACGTCATCACCATCACCTCTACTGACGTCATCACCATCACCTATACTGACATCATCGCCGTCATCATCTCTGACGTCGCCTCCTCCTACTCTCCCTCATCATCATCACCATCATCTTCCCTCCCCTCCCTCCCCTCCCTCCATCCCCTCTCCTCCCCTCCCTCTCCTCCCTCCCCTCCCTCCCTCCCTCCCTCTCCTCCCTCCCCTCCCTCCCACCTCCTCCCTTCCCCTCCCCCTCTCCTCCCTCCCACCCTTCCTCCCTCTCCTCCCCTCCCACCCTTCCCTCGTATGGGGCACGGGGGGGGGGAGGTGGAGGGAGGGGAGGGATGGGAGAGAGGATCCGACAGGCAAAGTTTGCACAGCGGCTTTCATCCGCGTTCGATGGACCGGACGTTTGGATCGGTGCGAGTGCCGGATGATCGGTCCGGTGCCGGCTCCCGGCTCACGAAACATACATACTGCAAGGCGCAACTTGTGTTCTACCGCGCTGTTCGTAGAGCAAAAGACAAAGCTCCCCCAGGAAGCCTCTAGCAGGGCTGTAGGGGCACGTGCTGCTAGTAGCGAGTAGCACCACCTATGATGTACACACAGACAAAGCTCCCCCAGGTAGCCTCTAGCAGGGCTGTAGGGGCACGTGCTGCTAGTAGCGAGTAGCACCATCTATGATGCACACACACAGATAAAGCTGTCCCAGGTAGCCTCTAGCAGGGCTGTCACTGGCGGTGTTGGCCGTGAGTGGGAATCAAACTCGGGTCGCCGGGTTCGTAGCGTAGCGCCAACCACCACTACACACACTACTATACACCACACTATACACACTATACACTATACACGACACTATACACTACTATACACCACACTATACACTACACTATACACTTCATTACACTACGCTATACACTACACTATACACTACTATACACTTCATTACACTACGCTATACACTACACTATACACTACTATACACTACACTATACACTACACTATACACTACTATACACCACACTATACACCACACTATACACTACTATACACCACACTATACACTACTATACACCACACTATACACCACACTATACACTTCATTACACTACGCTATACACTACACTATACACTACTATACACTTCATTACACTACGCTATACACTACACTATACACTACTATACACTACACTATACACTACACTATACACTACACCTTACACTACACTATACACTACTATACACTACACTATACACTACACTATACACGACACTATACACTACACTGTTATACACTACACTATACACTACTATACACTTCATTACACTACGCTATACACTACACTATACACTACACTATACACTACTATACACTTCATTACACTACGCTATACACTAAACTATACACTACACTGTTATACACTACACTATACACTACTATACACTTCATTACACTACGCTATACACTAAACTATACACTACACTATACACACTACACTATACACTACACACACTACACCTTACACTACACTATACACTAGACTACACACTACATGATACACTACTATACACTACACTATACACTACTATACACTACACTATACACTACACTATACACTACTATACACTTCATTACACTACGCTATACACTACACTATACACTACTATACACTACACCTTACACTACACTATACACTACACACTACACTATACACTACACTACATGATACACTACACTATACACTAGACTACACACTACATGATACACTACACTAGTGCTGCGACTCGTCATGAACCGTCACGTGACGCTGAGCCTTGCTGATTGGCTGTGCCGGGTTGGTGGTGGTGGCGGGTTTCTCCGACACGACATTTACACAATTTGCGCCATCGAACGCCAAACAAGAAGACCTCGAGACTTGAAGCTTGCGTTACTACAGCAATTCAGACCCTTTGGCTCTGTCGGTAAAGTCACGTGGGTAGAAAAAAAAATATTATAAATCACGACCGCTTGTGTGTTGCGCCCGAAACGTCGGGACTTATTTTATTTTACACCTACGTCACTTTACCGTCCATAAATGACGTCACGCGATTTTGGACGATTTTTGACCCCCCCCCCCTCAAATATGACGTCACAAAGCTCTGCCCCCCCCAAAAAAAAATATATAAAACATGCTTCAAATCGCTTTAAACTATTGTCATTGTAGTGCGTATTTAATGTGGCGCTGCACTCTGATGTTGTAGGAGAAAACATTTATTAAAAAGTATATTTAATTAAGTAGAACGTGTTGTCTATATTTATCTAAAGTTGCGTATTCTGATATGACGTCACATTTCTCACCCCCCCCCCCTCCTCGTCACATCGTCACAAATATCTGACCCCCCCCCCCCCAGGTGCGTGACTTCATTTTTGGACGGCCCAAGGTCTCCTGTCTCCGCATTAGCCGCATTCATTTAAAATGACGTCACGGCGTTGTGTTTGTCCGTTGTGACGTCACGACGTAAATACTTCAAAAGGTGACGTCATCGGCACGTGTTGTTTGGGGGGTGACGTCATCGTCGCAGTTGAGACGCGGTCTGGTCACGTACCCCCTGAACCAACCGGCGGATGACGTCATCGACACTATCGACGGCGCGGGACATCACACCTCCCCTTTGCCCAACCGGTGGGTGACGTCACGTCTCCCCCCTTTTGCCCCCAACCGGCGCGGTTGACGTCACCGCCGCCACTGAACGCGGCCGTGAGCGCGCGCGCAAGGCGGCGACTTGAGGATTTTGGTCGAATCGAGTTTCGACTTCGACGAGGTTTTTGTTTTCCACGACGAGGACGCCGTTTAAATCATGAACGCGCCGCCGGCCTTCGAGTCGTTCCTGCTGTTTGACGGCGAGAAGAAGTGAGCGAAAGATCGGTTTTATTTTGTGCTCGCGTTTGGGGTTCCCTCAAACCTCGGCAGGGGAGGCTTGCCCTGGCTCCCCGCCCCGCCGCCTGGGAGCGCGCGACCCCGGTAGCAAATCCAGGCGAGCGCCGAGGCTTTGTAGGCCGCGACTAGGCCGCGGACGTCGGGGTAGATGTTGACAATTTATGTTTTAATCTTCATTTGAAGCTTTCGGTAGGTAGAACAATAATACAAATTATTATTTACACAGACAAAAATAATATTATTGTTCTACCTACGTTACTTTACCGAAAAAAAAACAAATATAATTTTTTGTTCAAGTCGAATGATTTGAACGAATTTTTAAACATTTTTCTCGAGTCGAACCAGGCACCGTTCACCGCCCGGGTCTCCAAGCTTCGATTTCCAGGAGTTGGGAGCTTGTTACTGACTTCGCTGGAGAGGCTGAGATGTTAACTACCTCGCCTGGTACGCAGGAGGTCGTGGGTTCCAATCCCGACCCTGACGCCTGCTGCTGCTGTTTATGTAAAGTCTGCGTCTCTCTCCCTTCTACACGTTTAGAATCGTCGTGCGTACGATGTCCGCAGAAACAATATAATATACAGGCGGCCTGGCGTGGTGCTGGCCACCCACCCCCTCTCTGTGTGTGCCACAGTGCCGGTAGCCTTCATAGGTGGTGCTGCTAGCAGCACTTGCCCCTGCAGCCCTGCTAGAGGCTACATGGGGGAGCTTTGTGTACATCATAAGTGGTGCTACTCGCTACTAACAGCCCTTGCCCCTACAGCCCTGCTAGAGGCTACCTGGGGGAGTTTTGTCTGTGCATCATAGGTGGTGCTACTCGCCACTAGCAGCACTTGCCCCTACAGCCCTGCTAGAGGCTACCTGGGGGAACTTTGTGTGTACTTAGGTGGTGCTGCTCGCCACTAGCAGCACTTGCCCCCTGCAGCCCTGCTAGAGGCTACCTGGGGGACCTTTGTATGTGTGCTGCGTGTGCCAGGATCACCATCACCAAGGACACGAAGGTGCCCAACGCTTGTCTCTTCACCATCAACAAGGAGGACCACACGCTGGGCAACATCATCCGGGCGTGAGGGCCTCACACGCACACACACAGGATGAGACTCACTGGGGGCTCACAGAGCCAGACTCGGGCTCCCACAGGGTTCAGTGTTAATCAGTGAGGCTCACAGGCAGACTAAGGCTCCCATAGGGTTCAGTGTTAATCACTGGGGACTCACAGAGCCAGACTAAGGCTCCCACAGGGTTCAGTGTTAATCACTGAGACTCACCGAGCCAGACTCAGGTTCCCACAGGGTTCAGTGTTAATCACTGAGACTCACAGAGCCAGACTAAGTTACTCTGTGTAACCCACCGTGTCCCCCCCCCGCTCCCCTACCAGGCAGCTGCTGAAGGACCCCCAGGTGCTGTTTGCAGGCTACAAGGTGCCTCACCCCCTTGAGCACAAGGTGGTGGTGAGGGTGCAGACCACGTCCGACTACAGCCCCCAGGAGGCCTTCACCAACGCAGTCACAGACCTCATCTCGGAGGTGTCGCTGCTGGAGGAGAGGTTCAAGGTGCGTGGGTGGGTGGGTGGGTTGGTGAGTGGGTGGGTATGGGTGTGGGTGGGTGAGTGGGTGGGTGGGTGAGTGAGTGGGTGGGTGAGTGGGGTGGGTGGGTGGGTGAGTGGGTGGGTGGGGTTGGTGGGTGGATAGATGAGTGGGTGGGTGAGTGGGTGGGTGGGTCAGTGAGTGAGTGAGGGGGTGAGTGGGTGGGTGAGGGCGTGAGTGTTCATAATGAGTGGGTCTTGTTTTTAATGATCAACCCAAAACCTGCCCCTCTCCCCCACCTCTCCCCCACCTCTCCCCCCACCTCTCCCCCCTACCTCTCCCCCCACCCACCTCTCCCCTATCACCCCCCCACCTCTCCCCTATCACCCCCCACCTCTCCCCTCACCTCTCCCCCATCACCCCCCACCTCTCCCCCCGCCCAGGTCGCAATGAAGGACCGCCAGGAGGGCAATGAATGAGTCGGAACCAAGTCACATGACCACCCAAGTCACATGACCACCCAAGTCACATGACCACCCAAGTCACATGACCACCCAAGTCACATGACCACCCAAGTCACATGACCACCCAAGTCACATGACCTCCTACAATACACACGCAGACAAAGCTCCCCCAGGTAGCCTCTAGCAGGGCTGTAGGGGCAAGAGCTGCTATCCCCAGTGGCGATGTTTACTGCACACAGTTCGAGAATCGAACTTGGGTCTTAGCCAGGTTCGTAGCGCAGCGTAGCCGTGAACACATCCACCACAACAACGACTACCGCCACTAAGTGACGGTTACACACACACGCGTACACACACACACGCGTACACACACACACGTACACACACACACGCGTATACACACACGCGTATACACACACACGCGTATACACAACTACTGTGTAGACTAATAACACAGGCAAAGATCCCCTGTATAGCCTGTAACACACTGTTGGGGCAAGTGCTATGAAGGCTAACGGCACTGTGGCTACACACAGAGGGGGTGGGTGGCCAGCACCACCACGCCCGGCCGCCTTTGTCTCTCCCCAGTGGGCGGTGTTTCCATGGTGATAACAACGCACGCGCGCACACGCGCACACGCTCCTTGTGTAAATAAAGTTTTCTATGCGTCACAACGGTCTGTTTATTTACTTGTATTGAGACCGGGTCTCAGGGTCTAGAGTAGAGACTGGGTCTCAGGGTCTAGAGTAGAGACTGGGTCTCAGGGTCTAGAGTAGAGACTGGGTCTCAGGGTCTAGAGTAGAGACTGGGTCTCAGGGTCTAGAGTAGAGACTGGGTCTCAGGGTCTAGAGTAGAGACTGGGTCTCAGGGTCTAGAGTAGAGACTGGGTCTCAGGGTCTAGAGTAGAGACTGGGTCTCAGGGTCTAGAGTAGAGACTGGGTCTCAGGGTCTAGAGTAGAGACTGGGTCTCAGGGTCTAGAGTAGAGACTGGGTCTCAGGGTTTAGAGTAGAGACCGGGTCTCAGGGTCAGAGTAGAGACCGGGTCTCAGGGTCTATAGTAGAGACTGGGTCTCAGCGTCTAGAGTAGAGACCGGGTCTCTGGGTCTAGAGTAGAGACCGGGTCTCAGAGTCTGTCTAGAGTAGAGACCGGGTCTCAGGATCTCAGTCTAGAGTAGAGACCGGGTCTCAGTGTCAGAGCCTAGAGTAGAGGACCGGGTCTGAGGGTCAGAGTCTAGAGTAGAGACCGGGTCTCAGGATCTCAGAGTCTCGAGTAGAGACCGGGTCTCAGTGTCAGAGCCTAGAGTAGAGGACCGGGTCTCAGGATCTCAGAGTCTAGAGTAGAGACTGGGTCTCAGTGTCAGAGCCTAGAGTAGAGGACCGGGTCTGAGGGTCAGAGTCTAGAGTAGAGACCGGGTATCGTCATCGGCAAGGCGTGATTTGAATTCCGAGTTCCATTCCGCGTGGTTGGGTAAATATTGACAGGAGCTAAAAGTAGATTTGAGTGCAGGAAACTCGGTTGGCACATCCACTCTAGAGATAAAGACCCCCCAGGTAGCCTCTAGCAGGGCTGTAGGGGCAAGTGCTGCGAGTAGCACCATCTATGATGTACACACTGACAAAGCTCCCCCAGGTAGCTTCTAGCAGGGCTGTAGGGGCAAGTGCTGCTAGTAGCGAGTAGTAGCAGAATTGCCTGTGAAGGCTACCGGCACAGCGCCCACACAAAGATAAAGATTCCTAGAGAGATACAGAGTGGACCACGTTAATACATTTCAAAAGATAATTACTTCACGCATTTATATATAATAATACTCATATAATTTTCAATGTTTATTTGAAATAAATACAATCCTATGTGTCCTGACTTTTGGGTCACCCTGTATCACAACAACAATAACAACAACAACAACCCCACGTGACTCAACGCGTTGTCAACGGCGCGCGTATCGTGGGAGAGCCGGAAGCAGCTCAACCTCATTAGCATAGCTCCTCAACCCTCCCCCCTCTTGACCCCCCCTCCTCCTCACCCCTGACCCCCCCCTCCTCCTCACCCCTGACCCCCCCCCTCCTGACCCCCCCCCCCGCCCTCACCCCTGACCCCCCCCCCTCCTCACCCCCTGACCCCCCCCCCCTCCTGACCCCCTCCGCCTCACCCCTGACCCCCCCCCTCCTCACCCCCTGACCCCCCCTCCGCCTCACCCCTGACCCCCCCTCCTCACCCCCTGACCCCCCCCCTCCTCACCCCCCCTCTCCTCACCCCCCC
Source organism: Lampetra planeri (assembly GCF_965212315.1). Classification (NCBI taxonomy): domain Eukaryota; kingdom Metazoa; phylum Chordata; class Hyperoartia; order Petromyzontiformes; family Petromyzontidae; genus Lampetra; species Lampetra planeri. The sequence goes on along the minus strand of NW_027615139.1, from coordinate 59,055 downwards.
TCCTCACCCCCTGACCCCCCCCCTCCTCACCTCTGACCCCCCCCTCCTGACCCCCCCCGCCTCACCCCTGACCCCCCCCCCCTCCTCACCCCCTGACCCCCCCTCCGCCTCACCCCTGACCCCCCCTCCTCACCCCCTGACCCCCCCCTCCTCACCCCCTGACCCCCCCCCCTCCTCACCCCCCCTCTCCTCACCCCCCCCTCCTGACCCCCCCCCTCCTCACACCCTGACCCCCCCCTCCTGACCCCCCCCCTCCTCACCCCCTGACCCCCCCCTCCTCACCCCCTGACACCCCCCCATCCTCCTCACCCCCCTGACCCCCCCTCCTGACCCCCCCCGCCTCACCCCTGACCCCTCCCTCCTCACTCACTGACACGCCCCCCACCCACCCCACCCACCACAGACACCCACAGAGAGACTTACAGGACGCTTCTCACCGCCACCACCATCACCTCATCACCACCTCACCACCACCACCTCACCACCACCACCAGCTCCACGTCGTCGGTCTGTGTGCCTCCGCCATGAGGGACCGCCTGGAGGAGCTCCGTCACAACAACGCCGTGAGTCGCGGGGCGGGTGGGTGGGCGTCGCTAGGCCCCGAGCCTTCGGGGGGTGGGGGGCCTCACCGACCTCGCCTAGCCGGCCCGCGGGGAAAGGCGCGCCTCGGTCGGTAGGGCCGCGCAGGCTGCGCCCCCCCCCCCTAGCCCTCGGTCTTTTTTTTTACGATTTATTTTCTTCAACATTAGTGTTCGTCGTCGTTGTTAAATCTCGGCGAATGGAAGTCGACGTAGAGCTGCGGCGCTGTGGCTTGCGGTGTTCGATGGGCGAGATGTGTGATGTGGCTTCCTGTATTGTGTGGGGAGCGGTGGCGCAACGGTTAGCGCTGCGCTACGAACCCGGCGACACGGGATCGATTACCGCTCACGGCCAACACCGCCAGTGAACCGGTCCCGGGCCTCCCCTAGGTCGACTCAGCCTCAAATGCGGTATGTGAACATCGCCACTGGGGAGACAAAGGCGGCCGGGCGTAGTGGTGCTGGCCACCCACCCCCTCGTGTGCCGTTCCGGCCTTCATAGGTGCTGCTCACTAACAGCACTTGCCCCTACAGTCTGTTAAGGCTACACGGGGGATCTTTGTATTTGTGTGGGGAGCGGTGGTGCAGTGGTTAGCGCGCTCAATCCTTGTGATAGCGGTCATCTGGGTCTCCCCTAGCTCGACTCGGCCTCAAATGAGTACCACTGGCGTAGCGGTGGTTGTGCAGTAAGCATCGCCACTGGGGGGAGAGACAAAGGCGGCCGGGCGTGGAAGTGCTGGCCACCCACCCCCCTCTGCGTGTGCCACAGTGCCGGTAGCCTTCATAGGTGGTGCTGCTACTAGCAGCACTTGCCCCTACAGCCCTGCTGGAGGCTACCTGGGGGAGCTTTGCCTGTGTGTGCATCATAGGTGGTGCTGCTACTAGCAGCACTTGCCCCTACAGCCCTGCTGGAGGCTACCTGAGGGAGCTTTGTCTGTGTGTACATCATAGGTGGTGCTACTAGCAGCACTTGCCCCTGCAGCCCTGCTGGAGGCTACCTGGGGGAGCTTTTTCTGTGTGTGCATCATAGGTGGTGCTACTCGCCACTAGCAGCACTTGCCCCTGCAGGAGGCTACCTGGGGGAGCTTTGTCTGTGTGCGGTGTTAATGTTTATGGGTTATGGTTATGAGTCTCTGGGTGGGAGGCACGTGGTGTGGTGAGAAGTAACACGTGGTGAGGAACGGGGTGGTGAGGAGCGGGGTGGTGAGGAGAAGAATCTCCCTCACTCCAGCCTGGCTTCACTGCCTGGGTCTGGGTGTCTCACTGAACTGACCCACTCGCTCACCCCTCACTCGCTCGCACACTCGCACACCCACCCACCCACTCACCCACCCACTCACCCACCCACCCACTCACCCACCCACCCACTCACCCACCCACCCACTCACCCACTCACCCACCCATTCATCCACCCGCACACTCATCAGCTCGCACACTCATCAACTCGCACACTCACCCACTCGCCCACTCACACACTCGCACACTCACCCACTCGCACACCCACTCATCCACTCACCCACCCACTCATCCACCCGCACACTCACCCACTCGCACACTCACACACTCACCCACTCGCACACCCACTCATCCACCCGCACACTCACCCACTCGCCCACTCACACACTCACACACTCGCACACTCACCCACTCGCACACCCACTCATCCACCCGCACACTCACCCACTCGCACACTCACCCACTCACCCATCCACTCACTCACCTACCCACTCATCCACCCACTCGCACACTCACCCACTCGCTCACCCAATCACCCACTCGCTCACCCACTGGCTCACGCACTCGCTCACCCACCCGCTCATCCACCCACTCACTCATCCACTCAATCATTTACCCACTCACCCACCTACCGACTCACTCATTTACTCACCCACTCACTCATTCAACTCGCCATCTCTCTCAATCATTACCCACAGACTCACCACACAGAGACCCATAGTCTCATCACACAGAGACCCATAGACTCACCACACAGAGACCCATAGACTCACCACACAGAGACCCATAGACTCATCACACAGAGACGCATAGACTCATCACACAGAGACCCATAGACTAACCACACAGATACCCATAGACTCACCACACAGAGACCCACAGACTCACCACACAGAGACCCATAGACTCACCACACAGAGACCCACAGACTCACCACACAGAGATCCATAGACTCATCACACAGATCCATAGACTCATCACACAGAGACCCACAGACTCACCACACAGAGACCCATAGACTCACTACACAGAGATCCACAGACTCACCACACAGAGACCCATAGACTCACCACACAGAGATCCATAGACTCATCACACAGAGACCCATAGATTCACCACATAGAGATACATAGACTCATCACACAGAGACCGATAGACTCACCACACAGAGACCCATAGACTCACCACACAGAGACCCACAGACTCACCACACAGAGACTCATAGACTCACCACACAGAGACCCACAGACTCATCACATAGAGACCCATAGACTCACTACACAGAGACCCATAGACTCACCACACAGAGACCCATAGACTCACCACACAGAGACCCACAGACTCACCACACAGAGACCCATAGACTCACCACGCAGAGACCAATCGACTCACCACGCAGAGACCAATCGACTCACCACACAGAGACCAATCGACTCACCACACAGAGCCATAGATTCATACAGAGTGTGTGGTGAGTAGTTGTGATTAGTGGTGAGTAGTGGTGAGTGTTGGGTGAGTGGTGGGGTGAGTGGTGTTTGTGTGTCGTGTGCAGTTGGACGATGTGGATGGTGGTGAGGAGGTGACCACGATGAGTCACATCAACATCAGCATGGAGAGAGACTTCATGGACGAGTTCTTTAAGCAGGTGGAACATCACCATTATCACCACCATCATCACCACCATCACCACCATCATCACTATCACCACCATCACCACCATCACCACCATCACCACCATCACCACCATCACCACCACCATCACCACCACCACCACCATCATCACCACCATCACCACCACCATCACCACCACCATCACCACCACCATCACCACCACCACCACCACCATCACCACCACCATCATCATCATCACCACCATCATCACCATCATCAACACCATCATCATCATCGCCACCATCGCCACCATCATCACCACCATCATCACCACCATCATCATCATCATCACCACCATCATCACCATCATCAACACCATCATCATCATCGCCACCATCGCCACCATCATCACCACCACCATCACCACCACCATCACCACCATCATCATCATCACCACCATCATCACCATCATCAACACCACCACCATCACCACCACCATCACCACCACCATCATCATCATCACCACCATCATCACCATCATCAACACCACCATCATCACCACCATCATCACCACCATCATCACCACCACCATCACCACCACCACGTGGTGACCCCGTGGTGACCCCCCCCGTGACCCCCCGTGGTGACCTCCGTGGTGACCCCCCCGTGACCCCCGTGGTGAGGAGCAGGTGAGTGAGATCCGGGTCTCTGTGGAGCGAGTGGCTCAGCTGGTGGAGGAGGTGAGGAGGACGCACAGCGCCATCCTGTCAGCACCCAACACGGACGACAGTGAGACTCACCACCACGCTCACCACCACTCACCACCACCACTCACCACCACGCTCACCACCACGCTCACCACCACGCTCACCACCACCATGCACAGCGCCATCCTGTCAGCACCCAACATGGACAACAGTGAGACTCACCACTCACCACCACTCACCACCACTCTCACCACTCACCACCTCCACCACGCTCACCACTCACCACCACGCTCACCACCACCACTCACCACCACCACTCACCACCACGCTCACCACGCTCACCACCACTCACCACCATGCTCACCACTCACCACGCTCACCACCACGCTCACCACCACGCTCACCACCACCACTCACCACCACGCTCACCACCACTCACCACCACCACTCACCACCACCACTCACCACCACCACTCACCACCACGCTCACCACCACCACCACTCACCACCACCACTCACCACCACCACGCTCACCACCACGCTCACCACGCTCACCACCACTCACCACCACGCTCACCACCACGCTCACCACCACTCACCACCACGCTCACCACCACTCACCACCACCACTCACCACCATGCTCACCACCACGCTCACCACCACGCTCACCACCACTCACCACCACGCTCACCACCACTCACCACCACGCTCACCACCACGCTCACCACCACGCTCACCACCACTCACCACCACGCTCACCACCACGCTCACCACCACTCACCACCACGCTCACCACCACTCACCACCACCACTCACCACCACGCTCACCACCACGCTCACCACCACGCTCACCACCACGCTCACCACCACGCTCACCACCACGCTCACCACGCTCACCACGCCTCACCACCACCACTCACCATGCTCATCACGCTCACCACCACTCACCACCACGCTCACCACGCTCACCACCACGCTAACCACCACGCTCACCTCTCACCACCACACTCACCACGCTCACGACCACGCTCACCACCATGCTCACCACTCACCACCACGCTCACCACCACGCTCACCACCACGCTCACCACCACACTCACCTCTCACCACCACACTCACCGCTCACCACCACGCTCACCACCACACTCACCACCACCACGCTCACCACCAGCCTCACCACTATACTCACCTATACACCCATGATGATGTTGTTGATGTTGCTGTAGATGCTGATTTTTATGCTGATTATGTTGCTGCTGATGATGTTGCTGCTGATGCTCTGCTGCTGATGATGGTGCTGCTGATGTTGCTGATGATGATGCTGCTGATGACGATGATGTTGCTGCTGATGTTGTTGCTGATGATGATGATGTTGTTGTTGATGCTGATGATGTTGTTGCTGATGATGATGATGCTGCTGATGATGATGTTGTTGTTGATGCTGAAGAGGTGAAGATGGAACTGGAACAGACGATGGCTGAAATTAAGCGCTTAGCAAATGGAGTCCGCTCAAAACTCAAGGGTGAGCGCTCACCACTCTCCTACCACTCACTCACCCACTCACTCACTCACCCACTCACTCTCCCACTCACTCACTCACTCACCCACTCACTCACCCACTCACTCACTCATCCACTCACTCATCCACCCACCCACTCACCCACCCACTCACTCACCCACTCACTCACCCACTCACCCACCCACCCACTTACTCACCCACCACTCACTCACCCACCACTCACCACTCACCCACCCACCCACTCACTCACCCACCCACCCACCCACTCACCCACCCACCCACCCACTCACCCACCCACCCACCTACTCACCCACCACTCACCCACTCACCACTTACCCACCCACCCACCCACTCACCCACTCACCCACCTACTCACCCACTCACCCACCCACTCACCCTGTCTGCTCACCTGTGCAGCCATGGATCAGAGGATAGAGTTGGACAGTGGTGATCACAACGCAGCCGACTTGAGGATTCAGAAAACCCAGGTGAGTGGTGAGCGCTGAGGTGAGCGGTGGGGTGAGTGTTGGGGTGAGTGTGTGGGTGAGCGTTGGGGGTGAGCGTTGGGGTGAGCACTGAGGTGAGCGGTCGGGTGAGTGTGGGGGTGGGTGTGGGGGTGAGCGTTGGGGTGAGTGTGTGGGTGAGCGTTGGGGTGAGCATTGGGGTGAGCGTTGGGGTGAGCGTTGGGGTGAGCGTTTGGGTGAGTGGTGAGCGTTGGGGTGAGCGTTGGGGTGAGTTGTGAGCGTCGGGGTGAGCGGTGGGGTGAGTGCGAGGGTGAGCGGTGAGGTGAGCGTTGGGGTGAGCGGTGGGGTGCACGGTGGGGTGAGCGTTGTGGTGAGCGTTGGGGTGAGCGGTATGGTGCGTTAATGATGTCACGTGATTGTTGTGGTCTCAATGTGGCTGTTGTTGTGGTTGTTGTTGTTGTTGTGGTTGTTGTTGTGGGTGTTGTTGTTGTTGTGGTGGTACAGAACCTGGCGCTGTCCAGGAGGTTTGTGGAGGTGATGACCGAGTACAACAACACGCAGACCGACTACCGCTCACGCTGCAAAGGGCGCATCCAGAGACAACTTGAGATTAGTGAGGAGCTCACACACTCACTCAGTCACTCACTCACTCACACACTCAGTCACTCAGTCAGTCAGTCACTCACTCACTCAGTCACTCACACGCTCACTCAGTCACTCACTCAGTCACTCACTCACACGCTCACTCAGTCACTCACTCAGTCACTCACACACTCACTCAGTCACTCACTCACTCAGTCACACACTCACTCAGTCACTCAGTCAGTCACTCAGTCACTCACATGCTCACTCAGTCACACACTCACTCAGTCACTCAGTCAGTCACTCAGTCACTCAGTCACTCACATGCTCACTCAGTCACACACTCACTCACTCAGTCACTCACTCAGTCACACACTCACTCACACACTCAGTCACTCACACACTCACTCACTCACTCACACACTCTCACACTTACTCTCACTCACTCACACACACACTCACTCACACACTCACTCACTCACACACTCGCACACTCACTCACACTCACACACTCACTCACTCTCACACTCACTCACTCTCACACACTCACTCACTAACACTCACTCACACACTCACTCACTCTCACACTCACTCACTCTCACACTCACTCTCACACTCACTCACTCTCACACTCACTCTCACACTCACTCACACACTCACTCACTCTCACACTCACTCACTCTCACACTCACTCACTCTCACACTCACTCTCACACTCACTCACTCTCACACTCACTCTCACACTCACTCACACACTCACTCACACACTCACTCACTCACTCACTCGCACACTCACTCACACTCACACACTCACTCACTCTCACACTCACTCACTCTCACACACTCACTCACTAACACTCACTCACACTCACACACTCACTCACTCTCACACTCACTCACTCTCACACTCACTCTCACACTCACTCACTCTCACACTCACTCTCACACTCACTCACACACTCACTCACTCTCACACTCACTCACTCTCACACTCACTCTCACACTCACTCACTCTCACACTCACTCTCACACTCACTCACACACTCACTCACTCACTCTCACTCACACTCACTCACTCTACTAGCAGCACTTGCCCCTACAGCCCTGCTAGAGGCTACCTGTGGCAGCGTTGCCTGTGTGTGCATCACAGGTGCTGCTACTCGCCACTAACAGCACTTGCCCCGTGTGCCCTGCGTGGGCTACGCGGGGGACCTTTGCCTGTGTCTGTGTAGCTGGCAAGACGACCACTGATGAGGAACTGGAGGAGATGCTGGAGAGTGGAAACCCAACAATCTTCACTTCCGGGGTGGGTGCCACAGGCAAAGCTCCCCCAGGTAGCCTCCAGCAGGGCTGCAGGGGCAAGTGCTGCTAGTAGCAGCACCACCTATGATGCACACACAGGCAAAGCTCCCCCAGGTAGCCTCCAGCAGGGCTGTAGGGGCAAGTGCTGCTAGTAGAAGCACCACCTATGATGCACACACAGACAAAGCTCCCCCAGGTAGCCTCCAGCAGGGCTGCAGGGGCAAGTGCTGCTAGTGGCGAGTAGCACCATCAATGATGTACACACAGACAAAGCTCCCCCAGGTAGCCTCTAGCAGGGCTGCAGGGGCAAGTGCTGCTAGTAGCGAGTAGCACCACCTGTGATGTACACACACAGACAAAGCTGTGGTGTTGGTTTTGGTGGTTGATGGTGGTTGTGATGGTGGTTGTGGTTGTGGTGGTGGTTGTGGTGGTTGTGGTTGTGATGGTTGTGGTGGTGGTTGTGTTGGTGTTTGATGGTGGTTGTGTTGGTGTTTGTGGTGGTGATGGTTGTAGTGGTGGTGGTGGTTGTGATGGTGGTTGTGTTGGTGTTTGATGGTGGTTGTGGTGGTGGTGGTTGTGATGGTTGTGGTTGTGATGGTGGTTATGATGGTGGTTGTGGTGGTGGTTGCGGTGGTGGTGGTGTTTGATGGTGGTTGTTGTGGTGGTTGTGATGGTGGTTGTGGTGGTGGTGGTTGTGCTTGTGATGGTGGTTGTGATGGTGGTGGTTGTAGTGGTTGTGATGGTGGTTGTGGTGGTGATGGTTGTAGTGGTTGTGATGGTTGTGATGGTTGTTGTGGTGGTGGTGGTTGTTGTTGCCCCACAGATCATCATGGACTCCAAGCTGACTAAGCAGGCCCTCAGTGAGATCGAGTCTCGCCACTCGGACATCATGCGGCTGGAGACCTCCATCAGAGAGCTGCACGACATGTTCCTGGACATGGCCATGCTGGTGGAGGCTCAGGTGAGAAGCAGCAGCAGTAGCAGCAGTAGTAGTAGCAGCAGCAGTAGCAGCAGCATCAGCAGCAGCTGCAGTAGCAGCAGCAGTAGCGGCATCATCAGCAGCAGCAGCAGTAGCAGCATCAGCAGCAGCATCATCATCATCATCAGCAGCAGCAGTAGCAGCATCATCAGCAGCAGTAGCAGCATCATCAGCAGCAGTAGCAGCAGCAGCATCATCATCATTGTCGGCATTATCAGCATCAGCAGCAGCATAATCATCATCAGCATCATCAGTAGCAGCATCATCATCATCGGCATCATCAACAGCATCAGCAGCAGCATCATCAGCAGCATCATCGGCAGCAGCAGCAGCATCAGCAGCAGCAGCATCATCATCATCATCAGCAGCAGCATCATCGGCAGACCCCCTCTGTGTGTGCCACAGTGCTGGTAGCCTTCATAGGTGATGCTACTAGCAGCACTTGCCCCTACATCACTGCTAGAGGCTACCTGGGGGAGCTCTGCCTGTGTGTGTGCGTGTGTGTGTGTGCGTGCGTGTGTGTGCGTGCGTGCGTGTGTGCGTGTGTGTGTGTGCGTGTGTGTCTGTGTGTGTGACTGTGTGTGTGTGCGCGTGCGTGTGTGCGTGTGTGTGTGTGTGTGCGTGTCTGTGTGTGTGACTGTGTGTGTGTGCGTGCGTGTGTGTGTCTCAGGGTGAGATGGTGAACAATATTGAACGCAACGTGGAGAACTCTGTGGACTACGTGGGGCAGGCCAAGGAGCAGACCAAGAAGGCCGTGAAGATGCAGACCAAGACGCGCAAAGTGAGATGGCTCACCAACACTCACCAACACTCACTAGTACACTCACCAACACTCACCAACACTCACTCACCAACACTCACTACTCACTCACCAACACTCACTAGTACACTCACCAACACTCACTAGTACACACTCACTCACCAACACTCACTCACTACACACTCACTACCAACACTCACCAACACTCACTACACACTTACTACTCACTAACACTCACTACACTCACTACCCGTACCCGGCTTGGTACGGGTAGCCGGGTATCGGGTAGGGTTAATCTAAGTTGTCTTATGGTTGTTGTTGTTTGTCTTGCATCCCACTGGGATTTTTGCACACAGCGTTGGTGTGCGGTGTTTTTTTCTGCAATATTTTGCTGTCTTTTCTTGGATTTTCTGTTTGCACTTAGTCACATATTCACTTTAAGATGTTTTCTTGTTCATGTTTTTTTGTTTGTTGCGGTTGCACTCGATTCAAGAGCCGAATGGCTCACAGGGCTACACCTAATACATGAACTTGAGGGTACGGGTATCGGGTACCCGGTTGCGACCTCTGACCCCAGTCCACGTAGGCTCCGCCCACTACGCCGTGACGTCATTGCTGACGTCACCCCGCGCGGTCCGGAACTGCCAAACGGAGAGCTTTAGCCCCCCCCCTCGCACCCCCCCCACCTTGTTTTTGAAGCCTCCCGCGACCCTCTCCCCTCTCCCCTCCCGAAGACGGTGGCTTGTGGTGTGATCGAAACGTCGTGGTCTTTATTAGAGTTTTTTTGTTATTTTTGTTATTTAACTTTTTGTTATTTGAATTTTTGTTATTTTTATTTTGTTATTTTTATAAATTTTATTTTTGTTATTTTTATTTTTGTTAATTTTATTTTTGTTATTTTTATTTTAGTTATTTCTATTTTTGTTATTTCTATTTTTGTTATTTCTATTTTTGTTATTTTTATTTTTGTTATTTTTTTTTTCCTCTTCTATCTACGTGACTTTACCGAAAGAAGCGAAGAATATTAATTCCTACGGCGGTCACGAAAGTTTTCAGTCAAAATTTGCCCCATCACCGATTCTGAGTGAGACCTCTGCTGTCAAACCAGAGCCGGTCATGAGCACACTGCCCAGGTATGGGAGAAACTCTCCACTCTCTCCACTCTCTCCACAACTGCCCCATCACCGATTGGGAGTTGTGGGGGTGGAGTGTCCGATGGTACAAAATACCCAGGCAGGTGCTTAGTTTTAGTGGGGCTGATGGTAAGGCCCCACCTCTTAGTGGCACGCTCCAGTCTCAGCAGCAGCGTCTCCAACTCCTCTTCTGAATGGGCAGCGATTACCAGATCATCGGCATACATAACGTGGTTGACCAATAGGGAGCCATCCCTTGACCGCACCCGGACATCGATCAGCCTCCCATTGTATCTGTACCAGATGGAAATTCCTCCGGTACAGCTATTGAAGGCTTCACGAACTACGCAGTCGAAATAGATGTTAAATAATGTGGGAGCCAGAGGACATCCCTGTCGCACCCCAAGGTTTACAGGGAAAGGCTCTGACTCCCGGCCACGTAGTTTTACCCGGGCCCGCTCACCATCATGAAGGTCCTTAATGATCGTGAGCAGAGGGTCAGGGACTCCGAAAGCACGAAGAACAACCCAGAGCCCAGGCCTACTGATGGTATCATAGGCCTTGACCAGGTCAATAAAGCACAGATGTAGATCTTGTTGGAATTCCCTACACCTCTGCTGTAGCAAACGGACAGAAAATATGGCATCTGTGCAGGACCGCCCTTTCCTGAAACCGCATTGGGGCTCCGCAAGCCTCTCCTCAGCGTGCCTAGCAAAGGCGATGTTGAATAATCCTTGCCAGGACCTTTCCCGGCACACTGAGGAGATGCCCCTGTAGTTGTTACAGTCTGTGTGGTCCCCCTTCTTAAAGAGGGGTACCACCAGGGCATCCTTCCAATCCTGCGGAACCCGTCCAGTGGCCCAGACTTGTTATGATGTCATGTAGGGCAGTCTGTGCACAAACGTCACCCTCCCTCAGCATTTCGCTAGGGAGATCATCTTTGCCCGGTGCTTTTTCTGGTCTCAGACTCTGGATCGCCTTAAGTACTTCCTCAACAGATGGCACCTCAGCCAGCCACTCACAAGGGGTGACTTCTTCAACCAAGATTTGAGGCACCGCAGCCTCAGCAGGGTCATCCCCACTTTGTCCCACGATGTTTTCCATGCCGAGGAATTTCCCCTTCCCCAGGACCTCGCAGAAATGCTCATCAAATCTGCAAACCTGTTCCTGGGGGTCGGAGATTGGATCACCGGGTATTTTGTACCATCGGACACTCCACCCCCACAACTCCCAATCGGTGATGGGGCAGTTGTGGAGAGTGGAGAGTTTCCCATACCTGGGCAGTGTGCTCATGACCGGCTCCTGTTTGACAGCAGAGGTCTCACTCCGAATCAGTCGAGCGGCATTATATTTTCATTTGTTGCGTAACGTTGTGTGGAAGCTACCTGGTCTGTCGCTCCGCACGAAGCTTCAGGTCTTCTCGGCCACGGTCATTCCTTCCAGCGGGCGTTCGACACTTCACGTGGTAACCTCAAGGTGCACATGGCCTGGCACAAGCGTCGTGGTGACGTCACCGCCACTTAGTGGCGAATGGCGGTTGTTGTTGTTGTTGATGGTGGTGGTGCTGACTGTGATGACGGTGCTAGTGACACCACCACCACCACTTGGCGGCATCGTCACAACACGCGTTGACATCGCTGCCACCCCCCACCTAACGCTCGTTGTTGTTGTTGTCGTTGTTGTTGTTTGTGTTGTTGTTGTTGCTGCTGCCCGCGCTGCCCAGCGCACCATCCTCGTGGTGGTTTGCCTGCTAGTCCTGGCCTCTGTCGTGGCTCTCGTTGTAGGCCTGTCCGTGGGCCTCAAGGTGAAGTGGTGAGTCTACGGTGGCGGCCACAGCTGCTGCTGCTGCTGCTGTGGCTACGTTAGAGGCCATAGCAGAGACCACGACCACCTCCATCTCCTCCTTCTCCCTCTCCTCATCTCCCTCCCCCTCCTCCTCCTCCCCCTCCTCCTCCCCCTCATCTCCCTCCTCCCCTTCATCTCCCTCCTCCTCCCCCTCATCTCCCTCCTCCTCCCCCTTATCTCCCTCCTCCTCCCCCTCATCTCCCTCCTCCTCCCCCTCATCTCCCTCCTCCTCCCTCCTCCCCCTCTATATACCCTCCCTCCCTCCTCCTCTCCCTCCCCTTCTCTCCCCTCCCTCCCTCTCCTCCTCCTCCCCCTCCTCCTCCTCATCTCCCTCCTCCTCCCCCTCCTCCTCCCCCTCTCTACCCTCCCTCTCCTCCTTCCCCCCCTCCTCCTCCTCATCCCCCTCATCTCCCTCCCCCTCCTCCTCCCCCTCTCTCCCCTCCCTCTCCTCCTCCCCCTCCTCCTCCTCCCCCTCCCCCTCATCTCCCTCCCTCTCCTCCCCCTCATCTCCCTCCTCCTCCCCCTCTCCCCTCCCTCCTCCTCCCCCTCTCCCCTCCCTCCTCCTCCCCCTCCTCCTCATCCCCCTCCCCCTCATCTCCCTCCCTCTCCTCCTCCTCCCCCTCCTCCTCCTCCTCCCCCTCTCTCCCCTCCCTCTCTCTCCGTGGTGATGGTCGTCGTCATGGTGATGGTGCTCACGGTCTTGGCCACAGTTCTAGTTGTTGTGGTGATGGTTTTAGTTGCCGTGGTGATGGTGCTCGTCGTGTTGATGGTGCTCGCGGTGATGGTGCTTTGTTGCTATGGTGATGGTGCTCGTCGTCGTGGTGATGGTTCGAGTTGCCGTGGTGATGGTGGTGCTGCTTCGTCATCGTAGTGATGGTTCTAGTTGCCGTGGTGATGGTGCTTCTTCGTCGTCGTGGTGATGGGGCTCGTGGTGATGATGCTTCGTTGCCATGGTGATGGTGCTTCGTCATCGTGGTGATGGTGCTTCGTTGCCATGGTGATGGTACTCACGGTGGTGATGGTGAATGTAGCATGCGGGTGATGGTGGTGGCTTACTAACGATGAACTCTCGCAGTCACAATCATTAACACAGGCGCGCGTGTGTGTGTGCGTGTGTGTGTCTGTGTGTGTGTGCGTGTGTGTCTGTGTGTGCGTGTCTGTGTGTGTGTGTCTGTGTGTGCGTGTCTGTGTGTGTGTCTGTGTGTGTCTGTGTGTGTCTGTGTGTGTGTCTCCCTCCCCTCCCTGCCTCCTCGCCTCTCTCCCCTCCCTCCCTCCCTCCCTCCCTCCCTCCCTCCCTCCCTCCCTCCCTCCCTCCCTCCCTCCCTCCCTCCCTCCCTCCCTCCCTCCTTCCCTCCCTCCCTCCCTCCCTCCCTCCCTCTCTCCCTCCCTCCCCTCCATCCCTCCCCTCCCTCCCCACCGCACGCCCTCCAGAAACTCATTGTGATCGGAGTGTGCGTCGCCATCCTCGTCGTAATCCTCATCATCATCCTCGCCACCACGCTCTCCTGACCCCCCCCCTGAGCCCCCCTCCCCGAGCCCCTCCCCCCGGCACCTCACTCCACACGGAGCCCAACCCCCGAGCCGGCCTGGCAACGCCGGTCACGGTCAAGGGCCCACCGCCAACACCCCTCCACCGCCCCTCCCTCAACCACCGCCGCCTCCTCCGCCCTCGGCGAATCCTCCGCCCGCCGCTGCCACCGCCGCCACCGCCACCATCACCGCTGTGGTCTTCGCCGTGAGCTGCCCGGCAATCGCCCGCCAACTCCGGCCTCGACGGAGACTTCGTGACCCACCGCCAAGCACGGAGCTCCCTCGCTCCCCCCCCCCACCCCCCCACTCCCCCCACCCCCCCACTCCCCCCCCCCTCACTCCCCCCACCCCCCCACTCCCCCCCCCTCACTCCCCTCACCCCCATCTGGGCGGCCCGCAGGAGCGGCGACGTCACTTCCTGCGGCGCCGGGGTCTGATGTCACTTCCTGCGGTGCCGGGGTCTGTGATGTCACTTCCTGCGGCACCGGAGTCTGATGTCACTTCCTGCGGCGGAGGGATCTGCGACGTCACTTCCTGCGGCGAAGGCAGCGATGTCACTTCCTGCGGCGCCGGGGTCTGTGATGTCACTTCCTGCGGCGCCGGTGTCTGTGATGTCACTTCCTGCGGCGGCGGAGTCTGCGACGTCACTTCCTGTGGCGGCGAAGTCTGCGACGTCACTTCCTGTGGCTGGCGAAGGCAGTGACGTCACTTCCTGCGGCGGCAGGAGCTGCGACGTCACTTCCTGTGGCACTTGGGTCTGCGACGTCACTTCCTGCGGCGCCGGGGTCTGATATCACTTCCTGCGGTGCCGGGGTCTGTGATGTCACTTCCTGCGGCACCGGAGTCTGATGTCACTTCCTGCGGCGGAGGGATCTGCGACGTCACATCCTGCGGCGAAGGCAGCGATGTCACTTCCTGCGGCGCCGGGGTCTGTGATGTCACTTCCTGCGGCGGCGGAGTCTGCGACGTCACTTCCTGTGGCGGCGAAGTCTGCGACGTCACTTCCTGTGGCGGCGAAGGCAGTGACGTCACTTCCTGCGGCGGCAGGAGCTGCGACGTCACTTCCTGTGGCACTTGGGTCTGCGACGTCACTTCCTGCGGCGCCGGGGTCTGATATCACTTCCTGCGGTGCCGGGGTCTGTGATGTCACTTCCTGCGGCACCGGAGTCTGATGTCACTTCCTGCGGCGGAGGGATCTGCGACGTCACTTCCTGCGGCGAAGGCAGCGATGTCACTTCCTGCGGCGCCGGGGTCTGTGATGTCACTTCCTGCGGCGCCGGTGTCTGTGATGTCACTTCCTGCGGCGGCGGAGTCTGCGACGTCACTTCCTGTGGCGGCGAAGTCTGCGACGTCACTTCCTGTGGCGGCGAAGGCAGTGACGTCACTTCCTGCGGCGGCAGGAGCTGCGACGTCACTTCCTGTGGCACTTGGGTCTGCGACGTCACTTCCTGTGGCACTGGGGTCCGTGACATCATTTCCTGTGGCGGCGAACGCAGCGACGTCACTTCCTGCAGCGGCAGGAGCTGCGACGTCACTTCCTGTGGCACTTGGGTCCACGACGTCATTTCCTGCGGCGACGGGATGGGCGACGTCACTTCCTGTGGTGGCGAAGGCAGCGACGTCACTTCCTGCGGCGGCGGGGTCTGTGATGTCACTTCCTGCGGCGGCGGGGTCTGTGATGTCACTTCCTGCGGCGGGCCGCACTGAGCGACGTCACTTCCTGTGATGTCACCGACTCGACTCGTTGGCTCGCAGCCGTCGTTGAAAAGCACTTTGACTATTTAAACCCCCGCCAGTCACACCACCACCACCACCATCGCCACCACCACCACCATCACCACCACCACCGTCACCACCACCACAACCACCATCATCGCCACCACCATCGCCACCACCACCATCGCCACCACCACCACCATCGCCATCACCACCACCACAGCCTTCACCTCACGTGTGCCTTAAATCTCGTGCCGTGCGAACCGGGAATCTCCGTGCGTGACTCCCTTCGATCGGGATCAGTTCCGCTGAGAGAGACCCGGGGTAGAGAGACCCGGGGGTAGCAGCAGCAGCGTCAGGGTCGGGGTGGAACCCACGACCTCCTGTGGACCTGGCGAGGTAGTTAACATCTCACTATGGGGAGAGAGAGAGACAGAGAGAGAGAGACAGACAGAGACACAGAGAGAGAGACAGAGAGAGGCACAGACACAGAGAGACACAGAGAGACACAGAGAGACACAGAGAGAGACAGAGAGACAGACAGAGAGACACAGGGACACAGAGAGAGACACAGAGAGAGAGACAGAGAGAGACACAGAGAGAGAGGGTGGAGGAGGTTCTAGGGGTCTCTCACTGCCTGCTGCACTCTTCACTACCACCACCACCACCACAACCACTACCACCACTACCACCATCACCACAACCACCAACATCACCACTACGGTGGCATTGTGAGTGTCTGAGAGTGAGTGTCAGTGGTAGTGAGTGAGTGTGTCGGTGAGTGAGAGAGTCGGTGTCTTAGTGAGTGTGAGTGAGTGTCAGTGGTAGTGAGTGAGTGTGTCGGTGAGTGAGAGAGTGAGTGTCTTAGTGAGTGTGAGTGACTGTCTGTGTGAGAGTGAGTGAGTGAGTGTCTGTGTGAGAGAGTGAGAGAGTGAGTGTCTGTGTGAGAGTGAGTGTCAGTGGTAGTTAGTGAGTGTGTCGGTGAGTGAGAGAGTGAGTGTCTTAGTGAGTGTGAGTGACTGTCTGTGTGAGAGTGAGTGAGTGTCTGTGTGAGAGAGTGAGAGAGTGAGTGTCTGTGTGAGAGTGAGTGAGAGAGTGAGTGTGTGTGTGAGACACAGCTGACACAGCTGATACAGCTTGTGCTGTCTGGCATCCCCTCCCGTGCCTTGTATCTGACGCAGCCGAGGAAATCTGCTGTTAGACATCTGCCGTGTATGATGACAGCCGGCAGTTGCTGTTCGCTAACAGCAGCCGTGTCTGATACAGCCGACACTGCTGCTGCTGTTAGCTGGTGCTGCCCTGTCTGATACGGCAGACTGACGCAGTTGCTGTATGCTGGTGCCGCTGTCTGACACAGCTGTCGCAGCTGCTGCTGTTAGCAGCGTCACTTGTGGCTGACTCGGCTGCTGTTAGCTGCTGTGTCTGACACAGCTGACTCAGCTGCTGCTGCTGCTGTGTCTGACACAGCTGACTCAGCTGCTGTTCACTAACAGCTGCCGTGTCTGATACAGCCGACACTGCTGCTGCTGCTAGCTGGTGCTGCCGTGTCTGATACGGCAGACTGACACAGCTAACACAGTTACTGTTAGCTGCTGTGTCTGATACAGCTGACTCAGCTGCTGCTGCTGCTGCTGATGTGCCTTGTACAGCTGACTCTGCTGCTGCTGCTGCTGATGTGCCTGACACAGCTGACACAGCTGGCTCTGAGTGATGTTCCCAATGTATCTGCCTTTTTGAACGTCGCCCGCTGTGCCTTACAGCCGACACGTGGCCTCCCGGCTGCAGCTCACAGCTGCTGCCGGCTGTGTGGGCATTGTAACTGCTGCAAGCTGCTGCTGCAAGCTGCTGCTGCAAGCTGCTTTATATTGGTGTGTGTGTTGCCGCTGCTGCATCGGCTGTGTGTGTATAGTTCTCCAACGAGAGATGGCGCACAACACAAGCAGCTGTTTGTACAGCTGGTGCACAACACAAGCAGCTGTTTGTACAGCTGGTGCACAACACAAGCAGCTGTTTGTACAGCTGCGCAGTGTCTCCTCCTGCTGCTGCTGCAGCGGAAAACACTCCTGCTGCTGCTGGTGGCTATGTCGCTGAAACACTCCTCCTGTTGCTGTTGTTCCTGCTGCTGCTGGTGGCTATGTAGCTGAAACACTCCTCCTGTTGCTGTTGGCTGTGTAGTTGATTCACTTTCTGTTGCTGCGGTTGGCTGTGGAGCTGATTCACTTTCCGCTGCCGCTGTTGGCGCTGTTGCTGCTGTTGGCTGTGTCGTATGATTCACTTCCTCCTGCTGCTGTTGGCTGTGTTGTTGATTCACTTTCCGCTGCTGTTGTTGTTGCTGTTGGCTGTGTAGCTGATTCACTTCTGCTGTTGCTGGCTGTGTAGCTGATTCACTTTCTGTTGCTGCTGCTGTTGCTGGCTGTGTAGCTGATTCACTTTCTGCTGCTGCTGCTGTTGTTGGCTGTGTCGTCTGATTCACTTCCCGCTGTTGTTGTTGGCTGTGTAGCTGATTTACTGCTGCTGTTGTTGGCTGTGTAGCTGATTCACTTTCTGTTGTTGTTGGCTATGTAGCTGATTCACTTTCTGCTGCTGCTGTTGGCGCTGTTGCTGCTGTTGTTGTTGGCTGTGTAGCTGATTCACTTTCTGCTGCTGCTGTTGGCTATGTAGCTGATTCACTTTCTGCTGCTGCTGTTGATGTGTCGCTGATTCACTTCCTGCTGCGGAAGCTGCTGCTGCCGCCGCTGCTACGGAAGCCCCCGGACAGCGATGATGTTGCCGCTCCCTCCCGAGCTGCGTGTCACGTCGACTGCCGCGAGATGTGACGGCTTGTGGTGCCAGCCAGCGGTGTCTTGAATAATAAGCTGTAGCCCACCCCTCCTACCCACCCACCCGCCTACCCACCCTCCCTCCCACCCACCCTCCCTCCCTCCCTCCCTCCCACCTACCCACTCTCCGACCCACCCTCCGACCCACCCTCCGACCCACCCTCCGACCCACCCTCCGACCCACCCTCCTACCCACCCGCCTACCCACCCACCCTCCCACCCACTGACCCACCCTCCCACCCACCGACCCACCCTCCCACCCTCCCACCCACCCTCCTACCCACCCACCTACCCACCCTCCTACCCACCCACCTACCCACCCACCTACCCTCCGACCCACCCACCCACCTACCCACCCACCCACCTACCCACCCTCCGACCCACCCTCTGACCCACCCACCTACCCACCCACCTACCCACCCACCCACCTACCCACCCACCTACCCACCCACCTACCCACCCTCCTACTCACTCTGCCACCCGCCCACCCACCCTCCCACCTACCCTCCCACCCACCTACCCACCTACCCACCCTCCCACCCACCTACCCACCCTCCCACCCACCTACCCACCCTACCCACCCACCCACCTACCCACCCGCCTACCCACCCACCTACCCACCCTCCCACCCACCCACCTACCTACCCTCCTACCTACCCTCCCACCTACCCACCCTCCCACCTACCCACCCACCCTCCGACCCACCCTCCCACCCACCCTCCTACCACCCCTCCCACCCACCCGCCTACCCACCCGCCTACCCACCCGCCTACCCACCCACCCGCCTACCCACCCGCCTACCCACCCACCCGCCTACCCACCCACCTACCTACCCACCCTCCTACCCACCCGCCTACCCACCCACCTACCCACTGTCGATGATTGTCCAAGTAAAAGTGATCTCGGTTCACTTCGCCGACTCCCGCGTGTTTTTTTTCCACAGCGGATGGACGCGGCCTCGGCCAACGTTGGAACGTGGAGTTGCCACCGGGGAAAACCGGCGGGTGCCCGGTAGCTGGAGGAGGCTATGGGGGCAGCGATTTCCACATTCAGTGTATCAGCAGCAGCAGCATAGACTCCAATGTTAAAGTGTCTACCCATAGACTCCAATGTTAAAGTCTCTACCCATAGACTCCAATGTTAAAGTCTCCCATAGACTTCAATGTTAAAGTGTCTACCCATAGACTCCAATGTTAAAGTGTCTACCCATAGACTTCAATGTTATAGTGTCTACCCATAGACTCCAATGTTAAAGTCTCCCATAGACTTCAATGTTAAAGTCTCCTATAGACTTCAATGTTAAAGTCTCCCATAGACTTCAATGTTAAAGTGTCTACCCATAGACTCCAATGTTAAAGTGTCTACCCATAGACTTCAATGTTATAGTGTCTACCCATAGACTTCAATGTTAAAGTCTCCCATAGACTTCAATGTTAAAGTGTCTACCCATAGACTCCAATGTTAAAGTGTCTACCCATAGACTTCAATGTTATAGTGTCTACCCATAGACTCCAATGTTAAAGTCTCCCATAGACTTCAATGTTAAAGTCTCCTATATACTTAAATGTTAAAGTGTCTACCCATAGACTCCTATGTTAAAGGCTCCTTTAGACTTCAATGTTAAAGTTTCTACCCATAGACTCCAATGTTAAAGTGTCTACCCATAGACTCCAATGTTAAAGTGTCTACCCATAGACTCCAATGTTAAAGTGTCTACCCATAGACTTCAATGTTAAAGGCTCCCATAGACTTCAATGTTAAAGGCTCCCATAGACTTCAATGTTAAAGGCTCCCATAGACTTCAATGTTAAAGTCTCCCATAGACTCCAATGTAAAAGTCTCTACCCATAGACTCCAATGTTAAAGTAGTGGAGTACTAAGGTAGTGTAGTACTATAGTAGTATAGTATGAATCCTTGCAGTCACGAAAACTTCAAATCTAGAAAGTTTGCTATTTACAGATACGAGTGGATTTAACGCGAACTCTCCGTTACCACGGCAACGTCGCATCACTCACGCCCCGCCCACCCACGCAGCTAAGCCAATCAAATCGTTCTCCTTACGTAAGATGGCGGCGGAGAGTTTTCTCAACGGCCGATAAAAAATATACTAATTATGTTTAATTTTTTTTCACTCTAGACACCACATAGCAGAGGTGTGGACTCGAGTCATGTGACTTGGACTCGAGTCAGACTCGAGTCATGAATTTGATGACTTGCGACTCGACTTGGACTTGCATAACAATGACTTTGTCCCACCTCTGCCACATAGAGATACAATTCGAGAATCTTTGCCGTTTTAAAACTTAAAATTAAAGTTTGCTATTTACAGGAACTCCTCGCCACCTCGGATAGAGCCGATTTAACACGAACTCGCCGTTACCACGGCAACGTCACATCACTCACGCCCCGCCCACCCACGTAGCTAAGCCAATCAAATCGTTCTCCTTCCCTTACGTAAGATGGCGGCGAAGAGTCTTCTCAACGGCCGATTAAAAAAATACAAATTCTAATAATGTTTATTTTTTTTTATCTCTCTCGAGACACCACAGAGAGATACAATTAATTGGAGAATCTTGCGCGAATTAAACTATTTTTTCTAAGTTTTATATTTGTAGTGGGTTCGAATTAAGTGCACACACACACACAGCTTGGAGGCAACACTATTGATTAAACGGTAAGTAACATAACACTGTACTTGAGGTGGTGACCGCCTTCCTCAACTCACTAATCACTCTGGAACACGACACAGACTGGACCAGGCAGGCAACGACCCGGGACTTGAGGACCGATGATGTCGTCTTCATGTCGGAGTTCAACAGCCTCGATCTGCGTTCACTCCCCGCTTATATCCGCCCAGGCCACGCCTCCCTTCCCCCACCTCACGTGACCCCCAGGCCACGCCTCCCTGCCCAGGCCACGCCTCCCTTCTCCCACCTCACGTGACCCCCCAGGCCACGCCTCCCTTCACAGGCCACGCCTCCCTTCCCCCACCTCACGTGACCCCCCAGGCCACGCCTCCCTGCCCAGGCCACGCCTCCCTTCTCCCACCTCACGTGACCCCCCAGGCCACGCCTCCCTGCCCAGGCCACGCCTCCCTTCTCCCACCTCACGTGACCCCCCCCAGACCACGCCTCCCTTCACATGCCACGCCTCCCTTCCCCCACCTCACGTGACTCCTCAGGCCACGCCTCCCTTCACAGGCCACGCCTCCCTTCACAGGCCACGCCTCCCTTCCCCCACCTCACGTGACCCCCCAGGCCACGCCTCCCTTCCCCCACCTCACGTGACCCCCCAGGCCACGCCTCCCTTTCCCCACCTCACGTGACCCCCCAGGCACCCCCTTGGGGCCCCCAGCCCTCGTACGGGCCGACACAGTAGTGACGTCATATGTCACTACATATTTATAGGCACCTGCCCTCACCACCTCGGTCAACAAAAACCCACCGTTGTCAGGGCAACGTCGCCACACTCACGCCCCGCCCACCAACACAGCTCAGCCAATCAAATCGGTTCCCCTCCCTACGTAAGATGGCGGCGCGAGATTCGTCAAAGGCCGCTTCGATAAAATAATTATAATAATCGGTGGTACAATCTTCAATTTTCGTCATTTTATTTCTATCTCGCGAGCACTGAGAGAGATACAATAAATTCGAGAAGCTTTCGCGTATTAAATTTTTTTTTTTAGTTTTAAAAGTACAGGCAGCTTACCCTCACCACCTCAGGTACGGTCAACACAAACTCGCCGTTGCCACGGTAACGTCGCCACACTCGCCCCGCCCACCCAGACGGCTAAGCCAATCAAATCGTTTCCCGATCCCAACGTAAGATGGCGGCCCGAGATTATTAAACGGCCGTTTTAACCAAAATTATATTAACCGTTATTTTTTAAAAACCTCTCTCTCTCTCAGTAGACTTCACTGACAGAGATACAATTAATTCGAGAAGCTTTCGCGTATTAAAACATTTTTTTTAGTTTATAAAGTACAGGTCCTCATCACCTCAGGCACGGTCAACACAAACTCGCCGT
This sequence comes from Lampetra planeri, assembly GCF_965212315.1. Taxonomy (NCBI): domain Eukaryota; kingdom Metazoa; phylum Chordata; class Hyperoartia; order Petromyzontiformes; family Petromyzontidae; genus Lampetra; species Lampetra planeri. The sequence continues at coordinate 36,245 of NW_027615139.1, read as the reverse complement.
TGCCACGGCAACGAGCAGAGGAGGCTACTCGCTTCGCTGTGAAGGTAACATTTTTAATCTTAAAACTTTAATTTTTTAAACTGTGAACAAAGGTTCAAATCACTTTCGTTCACTTTTGCCGCCTATTTTGTCGCTTGTACTTTGATCGTTGTGGGTGACGGTTTTAAGAGTCGACTTTTTGTTACTTTCGCGGCAAAAATAACCAAATGTATAAACGTGGCATAGGGTTCAATGTTAATCACTGGGGGTCATCACCTCACAGGGTTCAGTGTAAATCACTGAGGCTCACAGAGCCAGACTAAGGCTCCCACAGGGTTCAATGTTAATCACTGAGACTCACAGAGCCAGACTAAGGCTCCCACAGGGTTCAGTGTTAATCACTGAGGCTCAGAGAGCCAGACTAAGGCTCCCACAGGGTTCAATGTTAATCACTGAGACTCACAGAGCCAGACTAAGGCTCCCACAGGGTTCAGTGTTAATCACTGGGACTCACAGAGCCAGACTAAGGCTCCCACAGGGTTCGTTGTTAATCACTGGGACTCACAGAGCCAGACTAAGGCTCCCACAGGGTTCGGTGTTAATCAGTGGGACTCACAGAGCCAGACTAAGGCTCCCACAGGGTTCAGTGTTAATCAGTGAGACTCACAGAGCCAGACTAAGGCTCCCACAGGGTTCGGTGTTAATCACTGGGACTCACAGAGCCAGACTAAGGCTCCCACAGGGTTCAGTGTTAATCACTGGGACTCACAGAGCCAGACTAAGGCTCCCACAGGGTTCGGTGTTAATCACTGGGGGCTCACAGAGCCAGACTAAGGCTCCCACAGGGTTCAGTGTTAATCAGTGAGACTCACAGAGCCAGACTAAGGCTCCCACAGGGTTCAGTGTTAATCACTGAGACTCACAGATCCAGATTAAGGCTCCCACATGGTTCAGTGTTAATCACTGAGACTCACAGAGCCAGACTACATAATGCTGTGAACCCGGTGACCTAAGTTCAATTCCCAGCCACAGCTAATATCAGTCTTGTCCTGGGCCTCCCTTACAGCCCTGCTAGAGGCTACCTGGGGGAGCTTTATATGTGTGTGCATCATAGGTGGTGCTGCACTTGCCCCTACAGCCCTGCTAGAGGCTACCTGGGGGAGCTTTGTCTGTGTGTGCATCATAGGTGGTGCTGCACTTGCCCCTACAGCCCTGCTAGAGGCTACCTGGGGGAGCTTTGCGTCATGCTGGGACTGTTGGTGAGCCGCCCTCTGTGGGGGCCCCCCCCCCACCCAGAGCCCTGCGAGGGGGGCCCGGCCACGGAGGGGCCCCCCGTGACCTCCGGCTGCCTGCAGATCTCCAGCGTCATGTGAGACCCCCCCCTCATCCCCCTACCCCACCTCATCATCCCCCCCATCCCTATCTCATCTCCCCCCTCATCCCCCAACCCCCCACTCCCTCATCACCCTACCACCCCCCCTCATCCCCTACCCCCCCTTACCCCCCCCACCCCCCTACATCAACATCAACATGGTGATGATGATGGTGATGATGATGATTATGATGCTGATGATGCTACTGATGATGCTGATGCTGATGATGCTACTGATGATGATGATGCTGATGATGATGCTGATGATGCTACTGATGATGATGCTACTGATGATGATGATGCTGATGATGCTACTGATAATGATGCTGATGATGATGCTGCTACTGATGATGATGATGATACTGATGATGATGATAATGATTCTGCTACTGATGATGCTAATGATGATGATGCTATTGATGATGATGCTGCTACTGATGATGATGCTGCTGATGATGATGATTCTGCCGCTCCAGAGAGGCTGAGGCAGAGGTGATGTGTTGCCGGTTCAGCCCCGATGGCTCACTGGTGGCAATGGGCCTGGCTAACGGCACCATCAAGGTAACCACCACCGTGTCAGCCTGGCACACAGGAGGGCGTGGGTTCAATCGCAGACCCTGATCATCACCACGGTGGCTATGAGATGTTAACTACCTCGCCTGGTCTACAGGAGGTCTGTGTCTCCCTCATCATCATCACGGTGGCTACGAGATGTTGACTACCTCGCCGGGTGTACAGGAGCTCTGTGTCTCTCTCATCATCATCACGGTGGCTATGAGATTTTGACTATCTCGCCTGGTCTACAGGAGGTCTGTGTCTCTCTCTCATCATCATCACGGTGGCTATGAGATGTTAACCACCTCGCCCGGTCTACAGGAGGTCTGTGTCTCTCTCTCATCATCATCACGGTGGCTAGGAAATGTTAACTACTTCGCCTGGTCTACAGGAGGTCTGCATCTCTCCCCGTGGTGGTCGCTGCGTGGAGGCTAAACAGAAGCTGCTTGGGTATGCGGTGGTTGGGCATGTGGGCTACATGTCCCAGCCAACGCAGCCTTGCCTGCCGGAGGAGTTCACCGATGGGACTGTGTCCAGATCTTTCAAGGATTTGTGAGCTCCTCACACAATCCAGCCTGCAGGTTAAACCCAGGATGGATCGTAGGCAGGCCAGCCTAAATGTTTCTAACCGGTGAAGATGCTCCATTAGGGGGTTCCACGTTTCACAAGCGTAGAGAAGGGAGGGAATTACCGTGGCCGAGAAGACCCGAAGCTTCGTGCGGAGCGACAGACTAGGTAGCTTCCACACAACGTTACGCAACCGATGAAAAGATATTGCCGCTCGACTGATTCGGAGTGAGACCTCTGCTGTTAAACTGGAGCCGGTCATAAGCACACTGCCCAGGTATGGGAAACTCTCCACTCTCTCCACAACTGCCCCATCACCGATTGGGAGTTGTGGGGGGTGGAGTGTCCGATGGTACAAAATACCCAGGCAGGTGCTTAGTTTTGGTGGGGCTGATGGTAAGGCCCCACCTCTTAGTGGCACGCTCCAGTTTCAGCAGCAGCGTCTCCAACTCCTCCTCTCAGTGAGCAGCAATCACCAGATCATCGGCATACATAACGTGGTTGACCAATAGGGAGCCAGAGACAAACATAAACACACATACACACACACAGACACATACACACAGACACATACACACACACAGACACACACACAGACACACAGACATACACACTAATACACCAACAACAACAACCACCATTCGCCACTAAGTGGAGGTGATGTCACCACGACGCTTGTGCCAAGCCATGTGCACCTTGAGGCCACGTGAAGTGTCAAACGCCCGCTGGCAGGAGGTCACGGGGCCACGGGTCGACATACACACACACACAGACATCCATAGATACATAGACACACACAGACACACACACACATGATGATGCATGGTGATGTTGATGGTGATGGATGATGATGTTGATGATGGATGATGATGATGGATGTTGATGATGATGGATGATGATGATGTTGATGGATGATGATGATGATGGATGTTGATGGATGATGTTGATGATGATGGTGATGATGGTGGATGATGATGATGGATGTTGATGATGGTGATGATGGTGGATGTTGATGATGGATGTTGATGATGATGGATGATGATGATGTTGATGGATGATGATGATGGATGTTGATGGATGATGTTGATGTTGATGATGGTGGATGATGATGATGGATGTTGATGATGATGGTGATGATGGTGGATGATGATGATGGATGTTGATGGATGATGTTGATGATGATGGTGATGATGGTGGATGATGATGATGGATGTTGATGATGGTGATGATGGTGGATGATGATGGATGTTGATGATGGTGATGATGGTGGATGATGATGGATGTTGATGATGATGGATGATGATGTTGATGGATGATGATGATGATGGATGTTGATGGATGATGTTGATGTTGATGATGGTGGATGATGATGATGGATGTTGATGATGATGATGGTGATGATGGTGGATGATGATGATGATGGATGTTGATGATGATGATGGATGTTGATGATGATGGATGATGATGATGTTGATGGATGATGATGATGGATGTTGATGGATGATGTTGATGATGGTGGATGATGATGATGGATGTTGATGATGATGATGGTGATGATGGTGGATGATGATGATGGATGTTGATGATGATGGATGATGTTGATGATGATGGATGATGATGATGTTGATGGATGTTGATGATGATGATGGTGATGATGGTGGATGATGATGATGGATGTTGATGATGGTGGATGATGATGATGGATGTTGATGATGATGGATGATGTTGATGATGGTGGATGCGTTTCTCGTGGTTGTCTGGCAGATCCACGAGCTGCGTGGATGGACGTGCGTCCACGTGCTGAGAGACGCGGACACGCTGAGACACGGAGACACGCGGGGACACGCCGAGACACGGAGACACGCTGAGACACCGAGACACGCGCTGAGACACGGCGTGCCCGTCACCTCGCTCGTCTTTCTGCCGCAGACGGATACCGAGAGAGACATCCGCCTCGTAGCCACGTGTACGCAGATACACACGGAGACACGCGGAGACACGCGGGGAGACACACGGAGAGACACACACAGAGACACAGAGTGACACAGAGTGACACACAGAGACCCACAGAGACACGGAGACACACAGAGACACACAGAGACACACACTGAGACACACACAGAGACACAGTGACACACAGAGACCCACAGAGACACACAGAGACACAGAGACACACAGAGACACGCAGAGACACACAGAGACACACAGAGACCCACAGAAACACACAGACACACAGAGACACACAGACACACACAGAGACACACTGAGACACACAGAGACACACTGAGACACACAGAGACACACAGATACACACAGAGACTCACAGAGACACACAGACACACACAGAGACACACTGAGACACACAGAGACACACAGAGACACACACATAGACACACAGACACACACAGACACACACAGAGACACACAGACACACACAGAGACACACAGAGACTCACAGAGACTCACAGAGACACACACAGACACACACAGAGGCTCACAGAGACCCACAGACACACTGAGACACACACAGACCCACAGAGACACACTGAGACTCACAGAGACACACGGGAAGACGTGTGTCTCAGTGTATGTGACCTCATATCCCCGTGTCCATGACCCTGTCGGCCATGTCCCTGTGTGTCCCTGTGTGTCCCCGTGTGTCTCTGTGTGTCCCCGTGTGTCCTGTGTGTCCTTGTGTGTCCCCGCGTGTCCCAGTGTGTCCTGTGTGTCTCTGTGTGTCCCCGTGTGTCCTGTGTGTCCCTGTGTGTCCCCGCGTGTCCCCGTGTGTCCTGTGTGTCTCTGTGTGTCCCCGTGTGTCCTGTGTGTCCCCGTGTGTCCCTGTGTCCCCCCGTGTGTCCCGTGTGTCCCGTGTGTCCCCGTGTGTCCCCGTGTGTCCCCCGTGTGTCCCAGTGTGTCCCTGTGTGTCCCGTGTGTTCCCGTGTGTGTCCCCCCCCCCCCCCCCACAGACGCGAGTGGGCGCGTGTCCCTGTGGGCCGTGTCCCTGCGCTGGGCCTGCCCGCTGGCGCGTGAGGCCACCCACACGCTGTGCGCCGCCGCCTCCCCGTCCGGCGCGTGGGTCGCCACCGGCGGCGGTGACGGGGCGCTGCGCATCTACGACGTGAAGACGCGCTCGCTCGCACTCACCTGCTCGCCCAGGTGAGGCGGTGAGTGGGTCACCCACACTCACCTGCTCACACTCACCTGCTCGCCGTGTTGAGTCTGTGGTGCAGTGTTGAGTCTATGGTGCAGTGTTGAGTCTATGGGCAGTGTTGAGTCTATGGTGCAGTGTTGAGTCTATGGTGCAGTGTTGAGTCTATGGTGCAGTGTTGAGTCTATGGTGCAGTGTTGAGTCTATGGTGCAATGTTGAGTCTATGGTGCAGTGTTGAGTCTATGGTGCAATGTTGAGTCTATGGTGCAGTGCTGAGTCTACAGTGCAGTGTTGAGTCTATGGTGCAGTGTTGAGTCTGTGGTGCAGTGTTGAGTCTATGGGGTAGTGTTGAGTCTATGGTTCAATGTTGAGTCTATGATGCAGTGCTGAGTCTACGGTGCAGTGTTGAGTCTATGGTGCAGTGTTGAGTCTATGGGGTAGTGTTGAGTCTATGGTTCAATGTTGAGTCTATGGTGCAGTGCTGAGTCTATGGTGCAGTGTTGAGTCTGTGGTGCAGTGTTGAGTCTGTGGTGCAGTGTTGAGTCTATGGTGCAGTGTTGAGTCTGTGGTGCAGTGTTGAGTCTGTGGTGCAGTGTTGAGTCTATGGGCAGTGTTGAGTATATGGTGCAGTGTTGAGTCTATGGGGCAGTGTTGAGTCTATGGTGCAGTGTTGAGTCTATGGTGCAGTGTTGAGTCTATGGTGCAGTGTTGAGTCTATGGGGCAGTGTTGAGTCTATGGTGCAGTGTTGAGTCTATGGTGCAGTGTTGAGTCTATGGTGCAGTGTTGAGTCTATGGTGCAGTGTTGAGTCTATGGTGCAGTGTTGAGTCTATGGTGCAGTGTTGAGTCTATGGTGCAGTGTTGAGTCTATGGTGCAGTGTTGAGTCTATGGTGCAGTGTTGAGTCTATGGGCAGTGTTGAGTCTATGGTGCAGTGCTGAGTCTATGGTGAATCTAGTCTAGTGCTAGTTAGTGCTAGTTATTGCTAGTTAGTGCTCAGTGCTGGTCTATGATGATGACGTCACTAATGACCGGTTGTGGTCCTCAGCGCTTCTTCCCACGTCATGGACGGCCACAGCTCACGAATCTTCGCGGTGCAGTGGCACCCAGAGTCTGAGAACTTCTTTCTGTCAGGCGGGTGGGACAACACCGTGCAGGTGGGTGAGTGGGTGGGTGAGTGAGTGAGTGGGTGAGTGGGTGGGTGGGTGAGTGGGTGGGTGGGTGAGTGGGTGAGTGGGTGGGTGGGTGAGTGAGTGAGTGAGTGGGTGAGTGAGTGAGTGGGTGAGTGAGTGAGTGAGTGGGTGGGTGAGTGGGTGGGTGGGTGAGTGGGTGGATGAGTGGGTGGGTGAATGGGTGGGTGAGTGAGTGGTTGTTGTGTAGTTTGTTGTTGTTGTGTAGTTTGTTGTTGTTCAACATACACACTACACACACTACCGATATACACTACACTATACACTACACTATATTACTATACACAACTAAACACTACACTACACACTACACTACACACTACACTATACACTACACTATACACAACTAAACACTACACTATACACTACACTATATTACTATACACTACTATACACTACACTACACACTACACTACACACTACACAGGCATGTACGTATCGTAGCTGTGTTGTTGTTGTTGTTGCTGCTCAGCGAATTTACCCTCCTCCTGTTTGTCTCGCCAGTTCTGGGACCGCAGAATGCCGCACTCAGTCAGGTACAGACCCCGTGAGAAACACACAACAACAACAACACAACAAATCAACAACACAACAACAACAAAACAACACCAACAAAATAACACAACAACAACACAACAACAACACAACAACAGCAACACAACAAAACACAACAACAACACAACAACAGCAACACAACAACAACACAACAACAACCGCCATTCGCCATTAAGTGGCGGTGACGTCACCACGACGCTTGTGCCAGGCCATGTGCACCTTGAGGCCACGTGAAGTGTTGAACGCCCGCTGGCAGGAGGTCACGGGGCAGACCCAGGTGCCACGGGTCGACTGACCGAAATGACCGAGATGACTGGCTGATGCACCACCTGTGCCCCCTACTGTGCCAACTTGCTGTGCTTTAGCCACCCGGCGCTCCGCTCGTTGTTGTGAGCGTCGCTCCTCCGCCCTCCGTTGTTGTTGGAGGGCGACTGCCTCCAACTGCCCAGTAGCGTCCTTCACGAGCCTCCTCCACTGAGGCCGATCTTGACACCGCTGGTACCAGTCATCGGCAAGTCCACTCAGCTCCACGTCCTCCTGTACCACATCACTCCATCTCTTCTCTAGCCCGTGCCGCGCCCGTTTAGCCCCCTCGATCGGGCCGAACAAAAGCTGTTTAGGCATGCGGTGGCTGGGCATGCGGGCTACATGACCCAGCCAACGCAGCCTTGCCTGCCGGAGGAGCTCACCTTCACGAGCCTCCTCCACAGAGGAGACGCTCACCCGGCGAGACGCTCACCCGGCGAGACGCTCACCCGGCGAGACGCTCACCCGGCGAGACGCTCACCCGGCGAGACGCTCACCCGGCGAGACGCTCACCCGGCGAGACGCTCACCCGGCGAGACGCTCACCCGGCGAGACGCTCACCCAGTGGAGTAAACATCGCCACTGGGGAGACAAAGGCGGCCGGGCGTGGTGCTGGCCACCCACCCCCTCTGTGTGTAGCCACAGTGCCGCTAGCCTTCATAGGTGCTGGCTAACAGCACTTGCCCCTGCAGCCCTGCTGGAGGCTACCTGGGGGAGCTTTGTCTGTGTGTGTACATCATATGTGGTGCTACTCGCAGCACTTGCCCCTACATCCTGCTAGAGGCTACCTGGGGGAGCTTTGTCTGTGTGTACATCATAGGTGGTGCTGCTACTAGCAGCACTTGCCCCTGCAGCCCTGCTAGAGGCTACCTGGGGGAGCTTTGTCTCTGTGTGTACATCATAGGTGGTGCTACTCGCCACTAGCAGCACTTGCCCCTGCAGCCCTGCTGGAGGCTACCTGGGGGAGCTTTGTCTCTGTGTGTGCATCATAGGTGGTGCAACTCGCTACTAGCAGCACTTGCCCCTGCAGCCCTGCTAGAGGCTACCTGGGGGAGCTTTGTCTCTGTGTGTACATCATAGGTGGTGCTACTCGCCACGAGCAGCACTTGCCCCTGCCCCCTTGCCACAGGTCTGCTGAGAGGCTACACGGGCCGCCTTTGTCTTTGCCAGGAGCCTGTACGGGCCCCACGTGTGTGGCGAGTCGCTCCACTTCGACTCGAGCGGCTCCCAGATCCTCAGCGGCTCCTGGAGGAAGAGGCAGGCGCTGCAGGTGAGCACACAGACACAGCTGCCCCAGGTAGCCTCAGCAGTGCTGCAGGGGCAAGGGCTGCTAGTGGCGAGTAGCACCGCCTATGATGCACACACAGACAAAGCTCCCCCAGGTAGCCTCAGCAGGGCTGCAGGGGCAAGTGCTGCTAGTAATAGGCCCCAGACGACCCCCCCTTAGGGCCCACCCCCCTCAGCCCCTCCCCACCCCCTCAGGGACCCCCCACCCCCCTCAGCCCCCCTCAGCCCCTCCCCCACCCCCCTCAGGGCCCCCCCCCCCCTCAGGGCCCCCCCTCTCAGTGCCCCCCCACCCCCTCAGCCCCCCCACCCCCTCAAGCCCCCCCCCCCTTTGCCCCCCCCCAGGTTTGGGACTCCGGCTCCGGGTCTCTCATCAGAGACATCCCCCCTGAGGCTGACGGGGAGCGCAGTTCGGTGAGTTGTGGTGGTGGTTGTTGTGGTGGTGGTTGTGGTGGTAATTGTGGTGGTGGTTGTGGTGGTAGTTGTGGTGGTAGTTGTGGTGGTTGTGGTGGTGTAGGTTGTTGTTGTAGTTGTGGTGGTGGTGTAGTTGTGGTTGTGGTGGTTGTAGTTGTGGTGGTGGTGTAGTTCTTGTATTAGTTGTTGTGGTAGTGGTGTAGGTGTTGTATTAGTTGTGGTGGTGGTTGTTGTTGTATTAGTTGTTGTGGTTGTGGTGGTTGTTCTAGGTGTACGCGTGCCGATGGTTGGGTGACGGCCTGGCGGTGTCTGGAGGCTGTGACCCAAACGCCTGCCGCGTCGTGCACACGCAGAGCAGCCTGATGGTGATGGGCACCAGCATCACCACCATCAACACCATCAACACCATCAACATCATCAACATCATCACCATCACCACCATCACCCACCAACACCACTATCACCACCATCATCACCACCAACACCACCATCATCACCATCATCACCACCATCACCAACATCACCACCAACATCACCAACATCATCAACACCACCAACACCATCACCACCAACATCATCACCACCATCAACACCATCACCAACACTATCATCATCACCTTCAACCACTACCACCATCCGTGCTCCTGATGCTGCTACTGATGATGATGTTGATGATGCTACTGATGATGCTGCTGATGATGCTAATGCTGCTACTGATGCTACTGCTGATGATGCTGATGTCGATGATGCTACTGATGATGATGCTACTACTGATGTTGCTACTGCTACTACTGATACTGCGACTGATGCTGCTACTGCTGCTACTGCTGCTGCTTCTGATACTGCTGCTACTGCTGCCCGCTGCAGACCACGGGGTCAGTGTCCGCCCTGCCAGGAGGCGTCTACTGCATCGACGTGACCTCCTCCTCCACCTCCTCCTCGACTCACCTCATCGCCGTCGCCTCCTCCACGAGCCTCTACCTCCTCACACACTCGCAGCAAGCCGCATAAGCCGCCCGGAGTCGTGGCCGCCGCCGTTAGCCCCACATCATCATCACCATCATCACCACCACCATCACTTAACATCATCACCACTTAACATCATCACCACCATCATCACTTAACATCATCACCACCACCATCATCATCAGTACAACCATCATCACCACCACCATCATCACTGTCATCACCACCATCATCATCATCACCACCACCACCACCATCATCACCACCATTATCACCACCACCACCACCATCATCATCAGTACCACCATCATCATCGCCATCACCATCATCATCACGGTGGCTATGAGATGTTGACTACCTCGCCTGGTCTACAGGAGGTCTGTGTCTCTCTCATCATCATCACGGTGGCTATGAGATTTTAACTACCTCGCCTGGACTACAGGAGGGTCTCTGTGGGTCTCTGTGTCTCTCTGTGGGTCTCTGAGTGTGGGTCTCTGTGGGTCTCTGAGTATGGGTCTCTATGAGTATGGGTCTCTGTGTCTCTCTGTGGGTCTCTATGGGTCTCTATGAGTATGGGTCTCTGTGGGTCTCTGTGGGTCTCTGAGTCTGTAATGTCCACGTGATGGTGATAATAAACACGAGTTTAGTTTTAGTGTGGGTCTCTGTGAGTCTGTATGAGTATGTGTCTCTGTGGGTCTGTGTGTGTCTCTGCGAGTATGGGTCTCTGTGTGTCTGTGTGTCTCTGCGTGTCTGTGTGGGTCTCTGTGGGTCTCTGTGTGACTGTGTGTCTCTGTGTGTCTCTGCGTGTCTCTGTGTGTGTGTGGGTCTCTGTGTGTCTCTGCGTGTCTCTGTGGGTCTCTGCGTGTCTCTGTGTGTCTCTGCGTCTGTGTGGGTCTCTGTGTGTCTCTGCGTGTCTCTGTGTGTCTCTGTGTGTGTGTGGGTCTCTGTGTGTCTCTGCGTGTCTCTGCGGGTCTCTGCGGGTCTCTGTGTGTCTCTGTGTGTCTCTGTGGGTCTCTGTGTGTCTCTGCGTGTCTCTGTATCTCTGTGTGTCTCTGTGGGTCTCTGTGTGTCTCTGCGTGTCTCTGTGGGTCTCTGTGTGTCTCTGTGGGTCTCTGTGGGTCTCTGTGTGGGTCTCTGCGTGTCTCTGTGTCTCTGTGTGTGTGTGGGTCTCTGTGTGTCTCTGCGTGTCTCTGTGGGTCTCTGTGGGTCTCTGTGTCTGTGTGGGTCTCTGTGTGTCTCTAGACACACGTGTGTAGAGTGTTGGCTGCTGCTGGGCACGTCAGCGGGGATCTTGCAGCCGGCACCACCAACAACAACCACAAACAACAACAAACAACAACAAAAAGTTGAATGAGTTTAGAAAGTTTAGTGTCCCCAGTTGGTCTGACCCACCCCACCGGCACGGCACCACCACAGCGTGGCCCTGAGCCTCATGGCGGTGGTGGTGGTGATGGTGGTGGCGATGGTGGTGGTGGTGGCGGTGGTGGCGGCGGTGGTGGCGGTGGTGGCGGCGGTGATGGTGGTGATGGTCGTGGCGGTGGTGATGGTGGCGATGGTGGTGGCGATGGTGGTGGTGACGGTGGCGGTGATGGCGGTGGTGGTGGCGGTGATGGCGGTGGTGATGGCGGTGGTGGTGTCACACTGTTGTCCCTCCAGGAGGATTGTGGGTAATTAAAAATGGGGTGGCATCACTGGAGGCTCATGAGAAATCAGAAGTGTGTGGGGGGGGGGGGCGGCAGTGGAGGCTCATGGGAAATCAGAAGTGTGTGGGGGGGGGGCAGTGGAGGCTCATGGGAAATCAGAAGCGTGTGGGGGGGGGGACGGCAGTGGAGGCTCATGGGAAATCAGAAGTGTGTGGGGGGGGGGCAGCAGTGGAGGCTCATGGGAGTGGGGGGGGGGGGCGGCAGTGGAGGCTCATGGGAAATCAGAAGTGTGTGTGTGGGGGGGGGCGGCAGTGGAGGCTCATGGGAAATCAGAAGCATGTGGGGGGGGGGGTGGCAGCAGTGGAGGCTCATGGGAAATCAGAAGTGTGGGGGGGGGGCGGCAGTGGAGGCTCATGGGAAATCAGAAGTGTGTGGGGGGGGGTGGGGCGGCACTGGAGGCTCATGGGAAATCAGAAGTGTGTGGGGGGGGAGGCAGTGGAGGCTCATGGGAGTGTGGGGGGGGGGGCGGCAGTGGAGGCTCATGGGAGTATGTGGGGGGGGGGGCAGTGGAGGCTCATGGGAGTGTGGGGGGGGGGCGGCAGTGGAGGCTCATGGGAGTGTGGGTGTGGGGGGGGGGGCGGCAGTAGTGGAGGCTCATGGGAGTGTGGGGGGGGGGCTGTGGGCGCAGCAGGAAGTGGTGGTCCCCGCGTGCCCAGCGAGCCGCGTGGCCCTCGGGGGCCTCCTCCGTCATGGTTCGCTCCGTGAAGCTCACGGAGCCATCCACCCCCACCAGCAGCACCGAGTTGGTACTGCCCACAGCGACACACACACAGTGACACACACAGTGACACACACACACACACAGTGACACACACAGTGACACACACACAGTGACACACACAGTGACACACACACAGTGACACACACAGTGACACACACACAGTGACACACACACAGTGACACACACACAGTGACACACACACACACACAGTGACACACACACACAGTGACACACACACACAGTGACACACACACACACACAGTGACACACACACACAGTGACACACACACACAGCGATACACACAGTGACACACACAGCGACACACACAGTGACACACACAGTGACACACACACACACACACAGTGACACACACAGTGACACACACACAGTGACACACACAGTGACACACACACACAGTGACACACACACACAGTGACACACACACACAGTGACACACACACAGCTTCATGGTTCGCTCTGTGAAGCTCACGCGGCCATCCACCCCCACGAGTGCTGTGTGTGTGTGCTGTGTGTGTGAGTGTGTGTGTGAGTGAGTGTGAGTGTGTGAGTGAGTGTGTGAGTGTATGTGTATGTGTGTGAATGTGAGTGAGTGTATGTGAGTGTGAGTGTGTGTGTTAGTGTGTGAGTGTATGTGTGTGAGTGTGAGTGTTAGTGTGTGAGTGTATGTGTGTGTGTGTGAGTGAGTGTATGTGTTAGTGTGTGTGTGTATGAGTGTGTGTGTGAGTGAGTGTATGTATGTGTATATGTGAGTAAGTGTGACGTACCGTGTCCCGTACGTAGGGGTACGTACACACACAGCCGCGTACTGCGGCATGAGTTGCTTCATGTGCAGGTCTCCCTGAGCCTCCAGCAAGGGGTCGGGCAGGACCCTGCACACAGCAGCAGCAGTGTCATCATCATCATCAGCAGTGTCATCATCATCAGCAGTGTCATCATCATCATCAACAGCGTCATCATCAGCATCGTCATCATCATCGTCATCATCAGCAGCGTCATCAGCAGCAGCATCGTAATCAGCAGCAGCGTCATCATCAGCAGCGTCATCAGCAGCAGCAGCGTCATCAGCAGCAGCATCAGCAGCGTCATCATCAGCAGCGTCATCATCATCAGCAGCGTCATCATCATCATCATCAGCAGCGTCATCATCATCAGCAGCAGCGTCATCATCATCAGCAGCAGCGTCATCATCATCAGCAGCGTCATCATCATCAACAGTATCATCTTCATCAGCAGCGTCATCATCAACAGCGTCATCATCATCAGCAGTGTCATCAGCAGTGTCAGCTGATGATGACACTGTGTACGTGGTATCAATGTGTGTATGTGTGTATGTGCTGCGTTGGCTGGGTCATGGAGCCCGCATGCCCAGCCACCGCATGCCTAAACAGCTTTTGTTCGGCCGGATCGAGGGGGCTAAACGGGCGCGGCACGGACTAGAGAAGAGATGGAGTGATGTGGTACAGGAGGACGTGGAGCTGAGTGGACTTGGCGATGACTGGTACCAGCGGTGTCAAGATCGGCCTCAGTGGAGGAGGCTCGTGAAGGATGCTGCTACTGGACTATTGCCAGGCTAGGTGCACCTTGAGGCTACTGGGCAGTTGGAGGCAGTCGCCCTCCAACAACAACGGAGGGCGGAGGAGCGACGCTCACAACAACGAGCGGAGCGCCGGGTGGCTAAAGCACAGCAAGTTGGCACAGTAGGGGGCACAGGTGGTCCATCAGCCAGTCGTCTCGGTCATCTCGGTCAGTCGACCCGTGGCACCTGCTGGGTCTGCCCCGTGACCTCCTGCCAGCGGGCGTTCGACACTTCACGTGGTAGCCTCAAGGTGCACGTGGCCTGGCACAAGCGTCGTGGTGACGTCACCGCCACTTAGTGGCGAATGGCGGTTGTTGTTGTACGTACGGTGTCGTGTCGTTGAGCAGGTCCAGCAAGCTGAGTGTGAGCTCTGTGGAGCTGAGTGAGTGAGTGGCTGAGTGAGTGAGTGTGTGAGTGAGTGTGTGAGTGAGTGTGTGAGTGAGTGAGTGGCTGAGTGAGTGAGTGGCTGAGTGAGTGTGTGAGTGAGTGAGTGGCTGTGTGAGTGAGTGACTGAGTGTGTGAGTGAGTGACTGAGTGTGTGAGTGAGTGACTGTGAGAGTGAGTGGTTGAGTGAGTGAGTGGCTGTGTGAGTGGCTGTGTGAGTGAGTGACTGAGTGTGTGAGTGAGTGACTGTGAGAGTGAGTGTGGTTGTTGTACGTACGGTGTCGTGTCGTTGAGTAGATCGAGCAGGCTGAGTGTGAGCTGTGTGGAGCTGCCCCCACGGTGCACGGCACGGCTGAGTGAGTGAGTGAGTGTGTGAGTGAGTGTGAGTGAGTGGCTGTGTGAGTGAGTGAGTGTGTGAGTGAGTGTGTGAGTGGCTGTGTGAGTGAGTGAGTGACTGTGAGAGTGAGTGTGGTTGTTGTACGTACGGTGTCGTGTCGTTGAGTAGATCGAGCAGGCTGAGTGTGAGCTGTGTGGGGCTGCCTCCACTCCGCACGGCGCGCACGAACTGGGCCTTGCCGTGACGCAGCTTGCCCCACGGAGTGTCCAGCAGGGCGTTACTCAGCCCGTACTCACCTACACACTCACCCACACTCACCCTCTCACTCACCCACACACACTCACCCTCTCACTCACCTACACACTCACTCACCCACTCACCTACACACTCACACACTCACACACACTCAGCCTGTACTCACCTACACACTCACCCACACTCACCCTCTCACTCACCCACACACTCACCCATACACACACCCATACACTCACCCATACACACACACACTCACACACTCACTCACTCACTCACCCCACACACTCACACACTCACCCTCTCACTCACCCACACTCACCCTCTCACTCACCCACACACTCACTCACTCACACACTCACACACACACACTCACCCACACACTCACCCACACTCACTCTCACTCACCTACATACTCACCCAGTCACTCACTCACTCAGTCACTCACACACTCACTCACACACTCACACACTCACTCACCCACTCACTCACTCACCCTCACGCACCCTCACTCACCCACACACTCACCCATACACACACACACATACACTCACCCTCTCACTCACCCACACTCACCCTCACTCACCCACACACTCACACATACACACACACACACTCACCCTCTCACTCACCCACACTCACCCTCCCTCACCCTTACTCACCCACACACTCACTCACCCAGTCACTCACTCACCCAGTCACTCACTCACCCACTCACTCACACACTCACCCATACACTCACTCACTCACCCACACACACACACCCACACACTCACCCACACACTCACACACTCACACACCCACACACTCACACACTCACACACCCACACACTCACCCACACTCACCCTCACTCACCCACACACTCACCCACACACTCACACACTCACTCACACTCACCCTCACTCACCCATACATACACACACTCACACACTCACTCACACACTCACACACTCACTCACACACTCACTCACACACTCACTCACACACTCACTCACCCACGCACTCACACACTCACTCACCCACACACTCACACACTCACCCACACACTCACCCACACACTCACCCACACACTCACCCACACACTCACCCACACACTCACCCACTCACCCACACACTCACTCACCCACACACTCACCCACACACCCACACACTCACCCACACACTCACCCACACACTCACCCACACACTCACCCACTCAACCACACACTCACTCACCCACACACTCACCCACACACTCACCCACACACACACTCACCCACCCACTCCCCCACACACTCACCCACTCACCCACACACTCACTCACCCACACACACACTCACCCACACACTCATCCAAACACTCACCCACACACCCTCACACTCACCCTCACCCACACACTCACCCACCCACACACCCACACACTTACCCACACACTTACCCACACTCACCCTCACACTCACCCACACACTCACCCACACACTCACCCACACACTCACCCACACACTCACCCAAACACTCACCCACACACTCACCCTCACACTCACCAACACACTCACCCACCCACTCCCCCACACACTCACTCACCCACACACTCTCCTCACCAGGCTGGAGTGAGATGGGCGCTGCGTTGCTACGGTTACTGTAGTACCACAGCTCATCACCACCACCATCACCGCCACCATCATCACCATCACCACCACCACCGCCACTCCTGGGGTAGAGTCAGGGGGCAGAGGAGACATCGCACCACCCAGGGCTCACGCACAGTGGTGAGCGTGAGGGGTGGAGGTGGTGAGGAGGTGGTGGTGAGGAGGAGGTGGTGAGGAGGAGGAGGTGGTGAGGAGGTGGTGGTGGTGAGTAGGTGGTGAGGAGGTTGTGGTGGTGGTGAGGTGGTGGTGAGAAGGTGGTGGTGAGGAGGTGGAGGTAGTGACGAGGTGGTGGTGTTGACGAGGTGGTGGTGGTGAGGTGGTGGTGAGAAGGTGCAGCTGGTGAGCAGGTGGTGAGGAGGTGGTGGTGAGGAGGTGGTGGTGTTGACGAGGTGGAGGTGGTGAGGAGGTGGTGGTGGTGAGGAGGAGGAGGAGGTGGTGGTGTTGACGAGGTGGTGGTGTCGAGGAGGTGGTGAGGTGGTGGTGAGGAGGTGGTGAGGAGGTGGTGGTGAGGAGGTTGTGGTGGTGGTCTTGAGGAGGTGGTGGTGGTGAGGTGGTGAGGAGGTGGTGGTGAGTAGGTGGTGAGGAGGTGGTGAGGTGGTGGTGAGGAGGTGGTGAGGTGGTGGTGGTGAGGAGGTGGTGAGGTGGTGGTGGAGGTGGTGAGGTGGTGTGGGTGGTGCTCACGCGAAGGTGGCGGTGAGCAGGTTGAATCCGCTGTAGCGCTGAGCGTGGCAGGAGACCCCCTGCAGGTAGGCGGAGGGGGAGGTCTCGGCCCGCAGGTAGTCAGAGACCAGCTCGCCTGGCCACAGGGGTACGCAGTGGTGAGTGGTGAGTGAGTGGTGAGTAACTGGTGAGTGACTGAGTGAGTGACTGAGTGAGTGACTGAGTGAGTGACTGAGTGAGTGACTGAGCAAGTGACTGAGTGACTGAGTGACTGAGTGACTGAGCAAGTGACTGAGTGAGTGACTGAGGAGTGACTGAGCAAGTGACTGAGTGACTGACTGAGTGAGTGACTGAGTGACTGAGCCAGTGACTGAGCGAGGTCTCAGCATGCAGGTAGTCAGACACCAGCTCGCCTGGGCACAGGGGCATGCTGTGGTGAGTGGTGAGTGAGTGGTGAGTGAGTGAGTGAATGAGTGAGTGGTGAGTGAGTGGTGAGTGAGTGCGTGAGTGGTGAGTGAGTGGTGAGTGAGTGGTGAGTGAGTGAGTGGTGAGTGAGTGAGTGGTGAGTGAGTGGTGAGTGAGTGGTGAGTGAGTGACTCAGAGACCAGCTCGCCTGGCCACAGGGGCACGCAGTGGTGAGTGGTAAGTGGTGAGTAAGTGGTGACTGAGTGGTGAGTGAGTGAGTGAGTGGTGAGTGACTGGTGAGTAGTGAGTGAGTGAGTGGTGAGTGAGTGGTGAGTGAGCGACTGAGTCAGTGGTGAGTGACTGAGCGAGTGAGTGACTGAGTGAGTGACTGAGCGAGTGACTGAGTGAGTGAGTGACTGAGTGAGTGACTGAGCGAGTGACCGAGTGAGCGAGTGGGTGAGTGGATGGGTGAATGACTTAGCGAGCGAACGAGTGGTGAGTGAGCGACTGGTGAGTGAGTGAGTGGTGAGTGAGTGAGTGGTGAGTGAGTGTCCTCACCCCGGCCGCGTGCGTGTGGGTCCCGCGTGACCTCCAGCACGTTGGTGAGCGCCGCGAACCTGCCCCCCCTCGTGACCCCCAGCCAGGAGCCCCCCTCCTTGCCCTGCTGTAGGTCCACACCTACACACACACAGACAAAGCTGCCCCAGGTAGCCTCCAGCAGGGCTGCAGGGGCCTCTAGCAGGGCAGTAGGGGCAAGTGCTGCTAGTGGCGAGTAGCACCACCTATGATGCACACACACAGACAAAGCTCCCCCAGGTAGCCTCTAGCAGGGCTGTCGGGGCAAGTGCTGCTAGTAGCGAGTAGCACCACCTATGATGCACACACAGACAAAGCTCCCCCAGGTAGCGTCTAGCAGGGCTGCAGGGGCAAGTGCTGCTAATAGCAGCACCACCTATGAAGGCTACCGGCACTGTGGCTACACACGAGAGGGTGGGTGGCCAGCACCACGCCCGGCCGCCTTTGTCTCCCTAGTGGCGATGTTTACTGCACTAATCCGCTACACCCTGTACGGTGTGGTTGTTTTGGTGGTGGTGGTGTTGGTGGTTGTGGTGGTTGTGGTGGTGGTTGTAGTGGTGATTGTGGTGGTGTTGCTTGTGGTGGTTGTGGTGGTTATGGTTGTGGTGGTTGTAGTGGTGGTGGTGGTTGTGGTGGTGGTGTTGCTTGTGGTGGTGGTTGTTGTGGTGGTTATGGTTGTAGTGGTGATTGTGGTGGTGTTGCTTGTGGTGGTGGTTGTGGTGGTGGTTGTTGTGGTGGTTATGGTTGTGGTGGTTGTAGTGGTGGTGGTTGTGGTGGTGGTGTTGCTTGTGGTAGTGGTGGCTGTAGTGGTGGTTGTGGTGGTTGTAGTGGTGGTGGTTGTGGTGGTGGTGTTGCTTGTGGTAGTGGTGGTTGTAGTGGTGGTTGTGGTGGTTGTGGTGGTTGTGGTGGTTGTGGTGGTGGTTACCGCTGATCACGTGAGGGTGGCTGGGCCAAAACTGAGCGGCGAGTGATGGGCGTGAGAACAACTCATCGCGGTTCGCAGCCACAATCAGCCTGGGGGGTCACGGGGGGGTCACACGGGGGGTGGGGGGGGGGTCACGGGGGGGGTCACGGGGGGGGGCACACGGGGGGGAGTCACGGGGAGGTCACACGGGGACATGGACACTCTCACCTGTACACTCACTCACCAGTACACTCACTCACCAGTACACTCACCAGTACACTCACCAGTACACTCACCTACACACTCACCTGTACACTCACCTGCACACTCACCTACACACTCACTCACCTACACACTCACCTACACACTCACCTACACACTCACCTGCACACTCACCTACACACTCACCTACACACTCACCTGCTCACTCACTCACCTACACACTCACCTGTACACTCACTCACCAGTACACTCACCAGTACACTCACCTACACACTCACCTGTACACTCACCTGTAAGCTCCCCTGGTCGTTGGCCGTGGGTCGAACTTGAGAAAGAGGATGCACATCGGGGAGCGGGTTCACATCCTGGGGAGGGAGGAGGCGTCACGTGGGTGGGCTGCTGTGCCAGGCTAGGTGCACGAGGAGGAGGTCACGTGACAGACCCAGCAGGTGCCATGGGCTGACTGCTGTGCCAGGCTAGGTGCAGGAGGAGGAGGTCACGTGACAGACCCAGCAGGTGCCGTGGGTTGACTGCTGTGCCAGGCTAGGTGCAGGAGGAGGAGGTCACGGGACAGACCCAGCAGGTGCCATGGGTTGACTGCTGTGCCAGGCTAGGTGCACGAGGAGGTCACGTGACAGACCCACGAGGCAGGGGTTGACTGCTGCAGCAGTGCACTCACCTACACACTCACTCACCTACACACCCACCTACACACTCACCTACACACTCACTCACCTACACACTCACCTACACACTCACTCACCTACACACTCACCTGTCCACTCACCTAAACACTCACCTGGTCACTCAACTGCACACTCACTCACCTGCACACTCACCTACACACTCACTCACTCGTACACTCACTCACCTACACACTCACTCACCTGGTCACTCACTCATCTGGTCACCCATACACTCACTCACCTGGTCACTCACCTGGTCACTCACTCACCCGTACACTCACTCACCTGGTCACCCTGCCGCACTGTACCCTGCCGCACTGTACCCTGCCGCACTGTACCCTGCCGCACTGTACCCTGCCGCACTGTACCCTGCCGCACTGTACCCGGCCGCATTGTACCCGGCCGCACTGTACACCGCGCACACTGCACCACTCAGCACTGTACATCGTCGCACTGTACACCACTGTATAGCAGTGTACTACTTTACATACAGAGGCAGACACAGAGATACACACACAGAGACACAGACACAGACAGACATACAGAGAGACACAGAGACACACACATAGATAGACACACAAACACACACACATAGATAGGCACACAGACACATAGAGAGACACACAGATAGACACACACACACACATAGATTGATAGACAGACACACATACAGAGACAGACACACACACAGAGAGTTCCCGGTAGGCAAAGGAAAACAAAACTCTGTAACCGGTTCGAACCGCTATGCGTGACACTGCAATTGATTGTTACAGAACAGTTATAGCAGTCAATGGTGACATTAATCTATCTCGTCGTCGTGATGCTTACGATAATAACGATGATGATGATAATTATAATAATTATAATCCGACGGTGATGATGGTAAATCAACTTACGCTGCTCTGTAAGTCTCGCGAAGGTCACGGGGCCGCTTTCGGCCAATCAGCGATCGCCTTGCATCCACCCCCACCCGACCCTTCCTCGCTGCGAGCCAATCAGCGGGCGCGTTACAAAATAGGGGGCGTGGCTTGGAGTGGGGGGGGGGCTCAGGGGTAGTGGAGGGGTGGGGGCTAGGGGGGACCTGAGGGGAGGGGCTCAGGGGGAGCGGAGGGGCGGGGCTAGGGGGGAGCTGAGGGGAGGGGCTCAGGGGTAGTGGAGGGGTGGGGGCTAGGGGGGAGCTGAGGGGAGGGGCTCTGGGGTAGTGGAGGGGTGGGGGCTAGGGGGGACCTGAGGGGAGGGGCTCAGGGGGAGCGGAGGGGCGGGGCTAGGGGGGAGCTGAGGGGAGGGGCTCAGGGGGAGCGGAGGGGTGGGGGCTAGGGGGGAGCTGAGGGGAGGGGCTCTGGGGTAGTGGAGGGGTGGGGGCTAGGGGGGAGCTGAGGGGAGGGGCTCAGGGGGAGCGGAGGGGCGGGGCTAGGGGGAAGCTGAGGGGAGGGGCTCAGGGGTAGTGGAGGGGTGGGGGCTCTGGGGGAGCAGAGGGGTGGGGGCTAGGGGAAAGCTGAGGGGAGGGGCTCTGGGGGAGCAGAGGGGTGGGGGCTAGGGGGGAGCTGAGGGGAGGGGCTCTGGGGGAGCGGAGGGGTGGGGGCTAGGGGGGACCTGAGGGGAGGGGCTAGGGGGAAGCTGAGGGGAGGGGCTCAGGGGTAGTGGAGGGGTGGGGGCTAGGGGGGAGTTGAGGGGAGGGGCTCTGGGGGAGCGGAGGGGTGGGGGCTAGGGAGGAGCTGAGGGGAGGGGCTCAGGGGGAGCGGAGGGGTGGGGGCTAGGGGGGAGCTGAGGGGAGGGGCTCTGGGGTAGTGGAGGGGTGGGGGCTAGGGGGGTGCTGAGGGGAGGGGCTCAGGGGGAGCGGAGGGGTGGGGGCTAGTGGGGGGACCTGAGGGGAGGAGCTCAGGGGTAGTGGAGGGGTGGGGGCTAGGGGGGGAGCTGAGGGGAGGGGCTCTGGGGTAGTGGAGGGGTGGGGGCTAGGGGGGAGCTGAGGGGAGGGGCTCAGGGGGAGCGGAGGGGTGGGGGCTAGGGGGGAGCTGAGGGGAGGGGCTCTGGGGTAGTGGAGGGGTGGGGCTAGGGGGGACCTGAGGGGAGGGGCTCAGGGGGAGCGGAGGGGCGGGGCTAGGGGGAAGCTGAGGGGAGGGGCTCAGGGGTAGTGGAGGGGTGGGGGCTAGGGGGGAGCTGAGGGGAGGGGCTCTGGGGTAGTGGAGGGGTGGGGGCTAGGGGGGAGCTGAGGGGAGGGGCTCAGGGGGAGCGGAGGGGTGGGGGCTAGGGGGGAGCTGAGGGGAGGGGCTCTGGGGTAGTGGAGGGGTGGGGGCTAGGGGGGAGCTGAGGGGAGGGGCTCAGGGGGAGCGGAGGGGTGGGGGCTAGTGGGGGGACCTGAGGGGCGGGGCTAGGGGGGGTCACGCCCAAAGCCCCCGGGTAGAGGGGAGGGGGGGTGAGCAAGTGGACCACGTGACTTCACGCCTCGCCCCGCCCTCTGAATTCCGTAGCGCGGATAAGGGCGGTTGAACTTTTCAAAAAAGGCGCGCGCCCATTGGCCGCCGCCGTCGTCACGTGACGGTCGGCGGGCTCCTCCCCCCCCACACCTCGCGACCCCCCCCCCACCTATGCGCGCTAGGGAATTCGAAGCTCGTGGGCGGCTTTAATTATTTATTAATGCTTCCCCTCTCCAGGTGAGAGAAGCAGGAGGAGGAGGGAGAGGCGCTGCTGCTACTGCTGTTCATGGCCTCCTGTTAATGGCCTCCTGTTCGTGTCGAAGGCCTTCTGACAGCGTTCCCTGCCACTACTACTACTACTGAGGGCCTCCATTCTACTGTAGCCCACCACAACTACCACCACAACTACCACCACCACAACTACTACCACCACTACTACCACCACAACTACCACCACAACTACTACCAACCACAACTACTACCACCACCACAACCACCACCAGCGCACAGCCGTTAGCAGCAGTAGCAGCTTGAAACTCGATTCAAACTAAACTCGCACCCACCCACACACCCATTCACCACACACCCCACTCACACACCCATACACCCACCCCACCCACACACCCACCACGACCACCACCACCCCGTGTCCCACCCCTCCGCTCTCGACAAAGGGCGATCGGCCACAGGGAGAGAGAGAGAGGGCGTCTTCCCCTGCCGCCTCGTGAGGTGCAGCAGCCAAGAAGGTAAGCGAGGTGAGGCGGCGGTGAGGTGTGTGGTGAGTGTGGTGAGGCGGCGGTGAGGGTGAGCTGTGTGGTGAGTGTGGTGAGGCGGCGGTGAGGGTGAGCTGTGTGGTGAGTGGTGAGGTGTGTGGTGAGGTGTGTGGTGAGGTGTGTGGTGAGGTGAGTGGTGAGGTGAGTGGGGTCTGGTGAGGTGTGTGGTTTGGAGGGTGGTGAGTGAGGGGTGGTGAGGTTAGTGGGTGAGGTGTGTGGTGTGGTGAGTGGGGTGTGTGGTGAGGTGAGTGGGGTGTGTGGTGAGGTGTGGTTTGGAGGGTGGTGGGTGAGGGGTTAGGTGAGTGGGGTCTGGTGAGGTGTGTGGTGAGGTGAGTGGGGTCTGGTGAGGTGTGTGGTGTGGAGGGTGGTGAGTGAGGTGTGTGGTGGGGTGAGGTGAGTGTGCTGAGGTGTGTGGGTGAGGTGTGTGGTGAGTGAGGGGTGTGGTGAGGTGAGTGGGGTCTGGTGAGGTGTGTGGGGTGGTTTGAAGGGTGGTGAGTGTGGTGAGGTGGGGGGAGGTGAGGTGTGGTGGTGAGATGGGGGTGAGGAGTTTAATGGGTAGGGGGTGAGGTGTGGTGAGTGAAAGTGTTGAGGGTACGGGGCGAGGTGGGTGAGTGAGGTGTGGGGTGTTTAGAGGGTGGGGTGAGGTGAGTGGGGGTGCATGCTTGGTGGTGAGTAGTGAGGTGAGTGAGGTGAGTGTACTTGTAACTTCTTTCGCACCGTACGTAGCCAACCGCGCTTATCGGAGTTGGGGGAAGTTGGGATCGCGGGTGGGGTGAGAGAGTTGGTGAGTGAATTAGTTGGTGAGTGTGAAATGAGATGGCGAGTGTGAATTAGTTGGTGAGTTGGTGAGTGAGTTGGTGAGTGGTGAGTTGGTGAGTGGTGAGTTGGTGAGTGGTGAGTTGGTGAGTGGTGAGTGAGTGAGTTGGTGAGTGAGTTGGTGAGTTAATTGGTGAGTGTGTGTGTGAGTTGGTGAGTGGATTAGTTGGTGAGTGGATTAGTTGGTGATGAGTGTAGATTAGTTGGTGAGTGTGGGAGTTGGTGAGTGTGGGAGTTGGTGAGTGTAAAATGAGCTGGTGAGTGAGCTGTTGATTGAATTAGTTGGTGAGTGAGCTGTTGAGTGAGTGAGCTGTTGAGTGAGTGAGTTGGTGAGTGAGTTGGTGAGTGAGTGAGTTGGTGAGTTGGTGAGTGAGTGAGTTGGTGAGTGGGTTGGTGAGTGAGCTGGTGAGTTAGCTGGTGAGTGAGCTGGTGATTGAATTAGTTGGTGAGTGAGTGGGTTGGTGAGTGAGCTGGTGGGTGAGCTGGTGGGTGAGCTGGTGATTGAATTAGTTGGTGAGTGAGTGAGTTGGTGAGTGAGTGAGCTGGTGAGTGAGTTGGTGAGTGAGTTGGTGATCGTTCTCGTCGCGTATCCGACGAGAGGCGATGATGCCGAGTGTCGAGCCCGATGGGCGCGGTGGGGTCGGGGTTGGGGGCAGCGGCCGGGCCGGCTCGGGCGGGGGGCACTAGGCAAGGCCGTGGTCTGAGCCACCTGTGTAGGCCCGATTTTAACTTGCGCTCTGGAGGTGAGCGTCTGCTGCTGATGATCATCAACTTGATTATTCATCTTCTGTCATCTACAGTTGCCTCTCTGTGCGAGTCGAATCGTGTGAAAGGCGTCTGTGATTCATGTTTGTGAGGGAGGGAAAGCGAAAGCGCTTGAGATGGTGGGTGGCGCTCTGCTATTGCATGCGGAAATAGGGTGTGGGGTCGTGATGGTGGTGAGGTGGTGATGGTGGTGAGGTGGTGATGATGGTGAGGTGGTGGTGAGGTGGTGATGGTGGTGAAGAGATGGTAGTGAGTAGTTGGTGGTGGTGAGGTGGTGATGATGGTTAGTGGTGAGGTGGTGATGGTGGTGAGGTGGTGGTGATAGTTAGTGGTGGTGAGGTGGTGATGGTGGTGGGGAGGTGGTGATGGTGGTGAGTAGGTGGTGACTCTGTGTGTGTGTGAATCTGTGTGTGTGTGTGACTGTGTGACGCTGTGTGTGTGTGTGACTGTGTGAATCTGTGTGTGTGTGACTGTGTGACGCTGTGTGTTTCCCTGACGAGTGAGTGTGTGCAGGTGAGTAGCTGTCTCAGGAGTGAGTGTGTGGAGTGGTGGGTGTAGTGGTTAGCGCTACGAACCCGGCGACCCGAGTTCGATTCCCGCTCACGGCTAACACCGCCAGCACGATTATCTGAACCGGTCCTGGGCCTCCCCTAGGTCGACTCGGCCTCAAATGAGTACCTGGTGTAGCGGTGTAGTGCAGTAAACATCGCTAGCACTGGGGAGACAAAGGCGGTCGGGCGTGGTGCTGGCCACCCACCCCCTCGTGTGCCGTGCCGGCCTTCATAGGTGCTGCTAGTCGCCACTAGCAGCACTTGCCCCTGCTGCCCTGCTAGAGGCTACCTGGGGGAGCTTTGTCTGTGTGCATCATAGGTGGTGCTACTCGCTACTAGCAGCACTTGCCCCTACAGCCCTGCTAGAGGCTACCTGGGGGAGCTTTGTCTGTGTGCATCATAGGTGGTTCTACTCGCTACTAGCAGCACTTGCCCCTGCAGCCCTGCTAGAGGCTACCTGGGGGAGCTTTGTCTGTGTGCATCATAGGTGGTTCTACTCGCTACTAGCAGCACTTGCCCCTACAGCCCTGCTAGAGGCTACCTGGGGGAGCTTTGTCTGTGTGTGCATCATAGGTGCTGCTACTCGCCACTAGCAGCACTTGCCCCTGCTGCCCTGCTAGAGGCTACCTGGGGGAGCTTTGTCTGTGTGCATCATAGGTGGTGCTACTCGCTACTAGCAGCACTTGCCCCTACAGCCCTGCTAGAGGCTACCTGGGGGAGCTTTGTCTGTGTGCATCATAGGTGGTTCTACTCGCTACTAGCAGCACTTGCCCCTGCAGCCCTGCTAGAGGCTACCTGGGGGAGCTTTGTCTGTGTGCATCATAGGTGGTTCTACTCGCTACTAGCAGCACTTGCCCCTGCAGCCCTGCTAGAGGCTACCTGGGGGAGCTTTGTGTGTGTAGGTGGTGCTACTCGCCATGGCCAATACTTGTGACGATTATCTAAACCGGTCCTGGGCCTCCCCTAGGTCGACTCGGCCTCAAATGAGTACCTGGTGTGATCTGTAAACATCGCTAGCACTGGGGAGACAAAGGCGGCCGGGCGTGGTGCTGGCCACCCACCCCCTCGTGTGCCGTGCCGGCCTTCATAGGTGCTGCTGCTACTCGCCACTAGCAGCACTTGTTCCGGCTACACCTGAGTAGCTGTAAAGCCTGTGACCCTTGGGAGAGACGGGGGGGGAGACAGAGACGGTGAGGTCATGGCGCTCTTGAGGTTTGCCGTGTGACCGGCGCCTGGCAGGGCTGCAGACTTTAGTGTCGGGGTGCGAGTTTCCTGTGCGAGTTTGCTGTGCGTGGGTGAGTGAGATTTGCATGCGAGTAGCCATGTGAGGTGTGAGTGTGTGAGTCAGTGTGCAGGTGAGTGTGTGAGTCTGTGAGTGTGTAGGTGTGTGTGAGTCTATGTAGGTGAGTAGCTATGTGAGGTGTGAGTGTGTGAGTCAGTGTAGGTGAGTAGTTATGTCAGGTGTGAGTGTGTGAGTCTGTGTAGGTGAGTAGTTATCTCAGGTGTGAGTGTGTGAGTATGTAGGTGAGTAGCTATGTGAGGTGAGTGTGTGAGTCTATGTAGGTGCAGGTGAGTGTGTGAGTCTGTGTAGGTGAGTAGTTATGTGAGGTGAGTGTGTGAGTCTATGTAGGTGCAGGTGAGTGTGTGAGTCTGTGTAGGTGAGTAGTTATGTCAGGTGTGAGTGTGTGAGTCTGTGTAGGTGAGTAGTTATCTCAGGTGTGAGTGTGTGAGTCTATGTAGGTGAGTAGCTATGTGAGGTGAGTGTGTGAGTCTATGTAGGTGCAGGTGAGTGTGTGAGTCTGTGTAGGTGAGTAGTTATGTGAGGTGAGTGTGTGAGTCTATGTAGGTGCAGGTGAGTGTGTGAGTCTGTGTAGGTGAGTAGTTATGTCAGGTGTGAGTGTGTGAGTATGTGTAGGTGAGTAGTTATCTCAGGTGTGAGTGTGTGAGTCTGTGTAGGTGAGTAGCCATGTGAGGTGTGAGTGAGTCAGTGTGCAGGTGAGTGTGTGAGTCTATGTAGGTGTGTGTGTCTGCATGTGAGTAGCCATGTCATTTGTGTGTGAGTCTTGAGTCTGCTAGTGAGTGAGTGTGTGTGCAAGTGTGAGTGAGTGTGAGTGAGTGTGTGAGTGAGTCTGCTAGTGGGTGAGTGAGTGAGTGTGTGAGTGAGTCTGCTAGTGGGTGAGTGTGAGTGAGTGTGTGAGTGAGTCTGCTAGTGAGTGAGTGTGTGTGTGCAAGTGTGAGTGAGTGTGTGAGTCTGCGAGTGAGTGAGTGTGAGTGAGTGTGTGAGTGAGTCTGCTAGTGGGTGAGTGAGTGTGTGAGTGAGTGTGCAGGTGAGAGTGAGTGTGAGCGAGTGTGTGAGTGAGTCTTGCGAGTGTGTGTGAGAGTCTGCTAGTGTGTGTGTAAGTGTATGTGCAGCTGATTGCGGCAAAACCAACCCCCTACCTCATCGTGGTGCCGGCAACGCTGTGGTGGTGGTGGTGGTGGTAGTGGTGGTGGTGATGGTGGTGGTGGGCAGCAGTGCCGTGGGGTGAGGGCCCACTGAGATTGGCCTCCCCTCATGGCGTCTGTGACCACCACAGTGATAACCCCTCCACCTTCAATAAATTACCACTAGACCACGACTCAAATATCGAACTAATAAGCTTGTGCCGGAGGCCCCGGGGGGAGGGACAGGCGTCTATGACGTCTCCTGGCCAAGTTCCATCTGTTGGAGCCAGGAGACTGAATCTTTACCCTCGGGGCTCCTCCAGAAACAACAAGAAGCCACTACGTGTGGCCTCAAGGTGCACATGGCCTGGCACACGCGTCGTGGTGACGTCACCGCCACTTAGTGGCGAATGGCGGTTGTTGTGTGTGAGTGTAGGTGAGTGTGTAGGTGAGTGTGTAGGTTAGTGTGTGTAGGTGAGTGTGTGTGTGAGCCTGTGTGAGTGTGTGTAGGTGAGTGTGTGTGAGACTGTGTGAGTGTGTGTAGGTGAGTGAGAGTGAGTGTTGAGTCTCCCTGTGAAAGTGTTAACGCCTCTGGCCTCGTAATGGTTGGTGAGGTAGGGGTGGGGTGGTCTGTGTGTGTGTGTCTCTGTGCGTGTGTGTGTCTCTATGCGTGTTGCTTCCTGTTCAGCTGCGTGGGAATACGAGCCCCTGTACGATTGTGTATGTGACATTGTGTGTGTGTGTGAGATTATGACTGTGTGTCATTGCGTGCCATTGCGTGTCTGTGTGTGTCTGTGTGTCATGGGGGAGTGGTTGTGTCGTCGTGGTTAGCGCTACGAACCCGGCGACCCGAGTTCAATTCCCGCTCACGGCCAACACGGTGACGATTATGTGAACCTGAGCCTCCGCTAGGTCGACTCAGCCTCAAATCAGTACCTGGTGCGGGTGGGTGGGTGAGTGGGTGGGTGGGTGGCTGGGTGGGTGGGTGGGTGAGTGGGTGGGTGAGTGGCTGGGTGGGTGGGTGAGTGGCTGGGTGGGTGGGTGAGTGGCTGGGTGAGTGGCTGGGTGAGTGGGTGGGTGAGTGGGGTGGCTGGGTGGCTAGGTGGGTGGCTGGGTGGCTGGGTGGGTGGGTGGCTGGGTGGGTGGGTGAGTGGGTGGCTGGGTGGGTGGGTGAGTGAGTGGGTGGCTGGGTGGGTGGGTGAGTGAGTGGGTGGCTGGGTGGGTGGGTGGCTGAGTGGCTGGGTGGGTGGGTGGGTGAGTGGGTGGCTGGGTGGGTGGGTGAGTGGGTGGCTGGGTGGGTGGGTGAGTGGGTGGCTGGGTGGGTGGGTGAGTGGGTGGCTGGGTGGGGTGGGTGAGTGGGTGGCTGGGTGGGTGGGTGAGTGGGTGGCTGGGTGGGTGGGTGAGTGGGTGGCTGGGTGGGTGGGTGAGTGGGTGGCTGGGTGGGTGGGTGAGTGGGTGGCTGGGTGGGTGGGTGAGTGGGTGGCTGGGTGGGTGGGTGAGTGGGTGGCTGGGTGGGTGGGTGAGTGGGTGGCTGGGTGGGTGGGTGAGTGGGTGGCTGGGTGGGTGGGTGAGTGGGTGGGTGGGTGAGTGGGTGGGTCTGGGTGGGTGGCGCGGTGCGTAAAAACATCGCCACTGGGGAGAGACAAAGGCGGCCGGGCGTGGTGCTGCCCACCCACCCCCTCGTGTGCCGTGCCGGCCTTAGGAGGTGCTACTAGCTAACAGCACTTGCCCCTACAGTCTGTTAAGCTTATACGGGGGATCTTTTCCTTTGTGTTTGTGTATAGCTTCGTGTTATCTGTGTGTAGTTGTGTGTAATCTCCATTGGTATGTGTGTGTCTAACAGCACATTCCCCAACAGTCTGTTAGAGGCTGTACGGGGGCAGCTTTGTCTGTGTGTACATCATAGGTGGTGCTACTCGCAACACTTGTCCCTACAGCCCTGCTGGAAGCTACCTGGGGGAGCTTTGTCTGTGTGTGCATCATAGGTGGTTTTACTCGCTACTAGCAGCACTTGCCCCTGCAGCCCTGCTAGAGGCCCCTGCAGCCCTGCTAGAGGCTACCTGGGGGAGCTTTGTCTGTGCTTGCGAGCGAGCGGTGTTGTTGGTTATCGCTGAGTGGCGGTGAAAGGGACGGGAGCTCCAATTCCTTCACGGTGTCTTGAGGAGCGATGGCGGTCCCTCTGTGCGTTACACAAGAACCAGCAGCGGCTGCGTTGTCTGTCTGTTTTGTGTGTGTGTGTGCGTTGTGTGTGTGTGTGCGTTGTGTGTGTGTGTGCGTTGTGTGTGTGTGTGCGTTGTGTGTGTGTCTGTGTTGTGTGTGTGTCTGCGTTGTGTGTGTGTGTGTGTGTCTGTGTGTGTGTGTCTGTGTGTGTGTGTCTGCGTTGTGTGTGTGTGTGCGTTGTGTGTGTGTCTGCGTTGTCTGTCTGTTTTGTGTGTGTGTGTGCGTCTGCGTTGTGTGTGTGTGTGTGCGTCTGTGTTGTGTGTGTGTCTGCGTTGTGTGTGTGTCTGCGTTGT
This sequence comes from Lampetra planeri, assembly GCF_965212315.1. Lineage (NCBI taxonomy): Eukaryota > Metazoa > Chordata > Hyperoartia > Petromyzontiformes > Petromyzontidae > Lampetra > Lampetra planeri. Next base: position 5,577 of record NW_027615139.1, on the reverse strand, counting down.
GTGTGTGTCTGCGTTGTGTGTGTGTCTGCGTTGTGTGTGTGTCTGCGTTGTGTGTGTGTCTGTGTTGTCTGTGTGTCTGTGTTGTCTGTGTGTGTGTGTGTGTGTGCGTTGTGTGTGTCTGCGTTGTGTGTGTGTCTGCGTTGTGTGTGCGTCTGTGTTGTGTGTGTCTGCGTTGTGTGTGTGTCTGCGTTGTGTGTGTGTCTGCGTTGTGTGTGTGTCTGCGTTGTGTGTGTGTCTGCGTTGTGTGTGTGTCTGCGTTGTGTGTGTGTCTGTGTTGTCTGTGTGTCTGTGTGTGTGTGCGTTGTGTGTGTCTGCGTTGTGTGTGTGTCTGCGTTGTGTGTGTGTCTGCGTTGTGTGTGTGTCTGCGTTGTGTGTGTGTCTGTGTGTGTGTCTGCGTTGTGTGTGTGTGTGCGTTGTGTGTGTGTCTGCGTTGTCTGTCTGTTTTGTGTGTGTGCGTCTGCGTTGTGTGTGTGTGCGTCTGCGTTGTGTGTGTGTCTGCGTTGTGTGTGTGTCTGCGTTGTGTGTGTGTCTGCGTTGTGTGTGTGTCTGCGTTGTGTGTGTGTGTGCGTTGTGTGTGTGTCTGCGTTGTGTGTGTGTGTGTCTGCGTTGTGTGTGTGTGTCTGCGTTGTGTGTGTGTGTCTGCGTTGTGTGTGTGTGTCTGCGTTGTGTGTGTGTGTGTCTGCGTTGTGTGTGTGTGTGTCTGCGTTGTGTGTGTGTGTGTCTGCGTTGTGTGTGTGTGTGTCTGCGTTGTGTGTGTGTGTGTCTGCGTTGTGTGTGTGTGTGTCTGCGTTGTGTGTGTGTGTGTCTGCGTTGTGTGTGTGTGTGTCTGCGTTGTGTGTGTGTGTGTCTGCGTTGTGTGTGTGTGTGTCTGCGTTGTGTGTGTGTGTGTGTGTCTGCGTTGTGTGTGTGTGTGTGTCTGCGTTGTGTGTGTGTGTCTGCGTTGTGTGTGTGTGTGTGTGTCTGCGTTGTGTGTGTGTGTGTGTCTGCGTTGTGTGTGTGTGTGTGTCTGCGTTGTGTGTGTGTGTGTGTCTGCGTTGTGTGTGTGTGTCTGCGTTGTGTGTGTGTGTGTGTCTGCGTTGTGTGTGTGTGTGTGTGTCTGCGTTGTGTGTGTGTGTGTGTGTCTGCGTTGTGTGTGTGTGTGTGTGTCTGCGTTGTGTGTGTGTGTGTGTGTCTGCGTTGTGTGTGTGTGTGTGTGTGTCTGGTGTGTGTGTGTGTGTCTGCGTTGTGTGTGTGTGTGTGTGTCTGCGTTGTGTGTGTGTGTGTGTGTCTGCGTTGTGTGTGTGTGTGTGTGTCTGCGTTGTGTGTGTGTGTGTGTGTCTGCGTTGTGTGTGTGTGTGTGTCTGCGTTGTGTGTGTGTGTGTGTGTCTGCGTTGTGTGTGTGTGTGTGTGTCTGCGTTGTGTGTGTGTGTGTGTGTCTGCGTTGTGTGTGTGTGTGTGTGTCTGCGTTGTGTGTGTGTGTGTGTGTCTGCGTTGTGTGTGTGTGTGTGTGTCTGCGTTGTGTGTGTGTGTGTGTGTCTGCGTTGTGTGTGTGTGTGTGTCTGCGTTGTGTGTGTGTGTGTGTGTGTCTGCGTTGTGTGTGTGTGTGTGTGTCTGCGTTGTGTGTGTGTGTGTCTGCGTTGTGTGTGTGTGTGTGTGTCTGCGTGTGTGTGTGTGTGTCTGCGTTGTGTGTGTGTGTGTGTCTGCGTTGTGTGTGTGTGTGTGTCTGCGTTGTGTGTGTGTGTGTCTGCGTTGTGTGTGTGTGTGTGTGTCTGCGTTGTGTGTGTGTGTGTGTGTCTGCGTTGTGTGTGTGTGTGTGTCTGCGTTGTGTGTGTGTGTGTGTGTCTGCGTTGTGTGTGTGTGTGTGTGTCTGCGTTGTGTGTGTGTGTGTGTGTCTGCGTTGTGTGTGTGTGTGTGTGTCTGCGTTGTGTGTGTGTGTGTGTGTCTGCGTTGTGTGTGTGTGTGTGTGTCTGCGTTGTGTGTGTGTGTGTGTGTCTGCGTTGTGTGTGGTGTGTGTGTGTCTGCGTTGTGTGTGTGTGTGTGTGTCTGCGTTGTGTGTGTGTGGTGTCTGCGTTGTGTGTGTGTGTGTGTGTCTGCGTTGTGTGTGTGTGTGTCTGCGTTGTGTGTGTGTGTGTGTCTGCGTTGTGTGTGTGTGTGTCTGCGTTGTGTGTGTGTGTGTCTGCGTTGTGTGTGTGTGTGTCTGCGTTGTGTGTGTGTGTGTCTGCGTTGTGTGTGTGTGTCTGCGTTGTGTGTGTAGCCGGCTGCAGCCCTGCTAGAGGCTACCTGGGGGAGCTTTGTCTGTACATCATAGGTGGTGCTACTAGCAGCACTTGCCCCTACATCCCTGCTAGAGGCTACCTGGGGCAGCGTTGTCTGTGTGTGCATCATAGGCGGTGCTACTCGCCACTAGCAGCACTTGCCCCTACAGCCCTGCTAGAGGCTACCTGGGGGAGCTTTGTCCGTGTTGTTTTTGACGGCACATTCCGCGTGAGCCCCCTCGCTACCTCCCTCCCCCTTGTGCCCTCACCCAGACAGGGGTGAGTGGGTGAGTGGGTGGGTGAGGTGAGGGGGTGAGTGAGTGTGTGGGTGAGGGGGTAGGTGGGGTGGGTGAGTGGGTGGGTGTGTGGAGTGAGTGGGTGGGTGAGGTGAGGGGGTGAGTGAGTGGGTGTGTGGGTGGGTGAGTGGGTGTGTGAGTGGGTGGGTGAGGTGAGTGGGTGGGTGGGTGAGTGGGTGGGTGGTGAGTGGGTGGGTGGGTGGGGTGAGTGGGTGGGTGGTGTGGGGTGGGTGTGTGGGTATGTGGATGTGTGAGTGAGTGGGTGGGTGAGGTGAGGGGTGAGTTTGTGAGTGGGTGGGTGAGGGGGTAGGTGGGTGAGAGAGTGGGTGTGTGGGGGAGTGTGTGGGTGTGTGGGTGAGTGGGTGGGTGGGTGAGTGAGTGGGGGTGGGTGGGTGAGTGGGTGGGTGGGTGGGTGAGGGGGTGGTGAGGGGGTGAGTGGGTGGGTGAGGGGGTGGGTGGTGGGGGTGAGGGTGAGTGGGTGGGGGTGGTGAGAGGGTGGGTGAGGGGGGGGTGGGTGAGGGGGTGGGTGAGGGGGTGGGTGTGGGGTGGGTGGGTGGGTGGGGAGGGGGTGGGTGAGGGGTGGGTGAGGGGGTGGGTGAGGGGGTGGGTGAGGGGGTGGGTGAGGGTGGGTGGTGGGTGGGTGGGTGGGTGGGTGGGTGGGTTGGGTGGGTGGTGGGTGGGTGGTGGGGAGTGGTGGGAGGGTGGTGGAGGGTGAGGGTGGAGGGTGTGGGTGAGTGGGAGGGTGGGGTGGGCGTGTGTGTGTGTGCTGCTGGTTGTGTGTGTGTGTGTGTCTGCGTTGTGTGTGTGTGTGTGTCTGCGTTGTGTGTGTGTGTGTGTCTGCGTTGTGTGTGTGTGTGTGTCTGCGTTGTGTGTGTGTGTGTGTGTCTGCGTTGTGTGTGTGTGTGTGTGTCTGCGTTGTGTGTGTGTGTGTGTGTCTGCGTTGTGTGTGTGTGTGTGTGTCTGCGTTGTGTGTGTGTGTGTGTGTCTGCGTTGTGTGTGTGTGTGTGTGTCTGCGTTGTGTGTGTGTGTGTGTGTCTGCGTTGTGTGGTGTGTGTGTGTGTGTCTGCGTTGTGTGTGTGTGTGTGTGTCTGCGTTGTGTGTGTGTGTGTGTGTCTGCGTTGTGTGTGTGTGTGTGTGTCTGCGTTGTGTGTGTGTGTGTGTCTGCGTTGTGTGTGTGTGTGTGTGTCTGCGTTGTGTGTGTGTGTCTGCGTTGTGTGTGTGTGTGTGTGTCCTGCGTTGTGTGTGTGTGTGTCTGCGTTGTGTGTGTGTGTGTCTGCGTTGTGTGTGTGTGTGTCTGCGTTGTGTGTGTGTGTGTCTGCGTTGTGTGTGTGTGTGTCTGCGTTGTGTGTGTAGCCGGCTGCAGCCCTGCTAGAGGCTACCTGGGGGGAGCTTTGTCTGTACATCATAGGTGGTGCTACTAGCAGCACTTGCCCCTACATCCCTGCTAGAGGCTACCTGGGGCAGCGTTGTCTGTGTGTGCATCATAGGCGGTGCTACTCGCCACTAGCAGCACTTGCCCCTACAGCCCTGCTAGAGGCTACCTGGGGGAGCTTTGTCCGTGTTGTTTTTGACGGCACATTCCGCGTGAGCCCCCTCGCTACCTCCCTCCCCCTTGTGCCCCTCACCCAGACAGGGGTGAGTGGGTGAGTGGGGTGGGTGAGGTGAGGGGGTGAGTGAGTGTGTGGGTGAGGGGGTAGGTGGGTGGGTGAGTGGGTGGGTGTGTGAGTGAGTGGGTGGGTGAGGTGAGGGGGTGAGTGAGTGGGTGTGTGGGTGGGTGAGTGGGTGTGTGAGTGGGTGGGTGAGGTGAGTGGGTGGGTGGGTGAGTGGGTGGGTGGGTGAGTGGGTGGGTGGGTGGGTGAGTGGGTGGGTGGGTGTGTGGGTGGGTGTGTGGGTATGTGGATGTGTGAGTGAGTGGGTGGGTGAGGTGAGGGGGTGAGTTTGTGAGTGGGGTGGGTGAGGGGGTAGGTGGGTGAGAGAGTGGGTGTGTGGGTGAGTGTGTGGGTGTGTGGGTGAGTGGGTGGGTGGGTGAGTGAGTGGGTGGGTGGGTGAGTGGGTGGGTGGGTGGGTGAGGGGGTGGGGTGAGGGGGTGAGTGGGTGGGTGAGGGGGTGGGTGGGTGAGGGGGTGAGTCGGTGAGTGGGTGGGGGGGGTGGGTGAGAGGGTGGGTGAGGGGTGGGTGAGGGGGTGGGTGAGGGGGTGGGTGAGGGGTGGGTGGGTGGGTGGGTGGGTGAGGGGGTGGTGAGGGGGTGGGTGAGGGGGTGGGTGAGGGGGTGGGTGAGGGGGGTGGGTGAGGGGGTGGGTGGGGTGGGTGGGGGGTGGGTGGGTGGTGGGTGAGTGGGTGGGTGGGTGGGGGTGGAGTGGGGGGGTGGGTGAGTGGGAGGGTGTGTGGGGGGTTGGTCGCTGAGTGGGAGGGTGGGAGGGTGTGTGGGTGAGTGGGAGGGTGGGGTGGGCGGGTGAGTGGGAGGGTGTGTGGGGGGTTGGTCGCTGAGTGGGAGGGTGGGAGGGTGAGTGGGCGGGTGAGTGGGCGGGTGAGTGGGGCGGGTGAGTGGGCGGGTGAGCGGGCGGGGTGAGCGGGGAGGGCGAGGTGAGTGCGCGAGGTCTATGGATGTTGAACTTCTTTCGCACCGTACGTAGCCAACCGTGCAAATCGGAGGTGCGGGGTGGTGGTTGTGGTTTTGTGATGGTGGTTGTGGTGGTTGTTGTGGTGGTGGTTGTTGTGGTTGTGGTGGTTGTGGTGTTCTACTGAGCTATCCCCCCCCCCCACAACCAGCGTTGCGTGCCAGTGGTGTGTGCGGGTCTGCGTGCGTGTGTGTGTGTCGGTGTGTGTGCGGGTCGGTGCGTACCTGTGTGTGTGTGTGTGCGTAAGTGTTTGCGTGTGGGTGTCTGTGCGTACCTGTGTGTGTGTATGTGTGTGTGCGTAAGTGTGTGTCTGTGTGTGTGTCGGGTGTGCGTGTGGGTGTCTGTGCGTACCTACGTGTGTGTCGGTGTGTGTGCGGGTGTCTTTGCGTACCTGTGTGTGTGTGTGTGGGGATGTGTGTGTGTGTGAGTG
>NW_027615138.1:75000-79012 GCF_965212315.1 Lampetra planeri | reverse complement strand
CGACTTCGTTCAGGCCGTTCCAGCCCGATTTCAGAAACCCGGGTTTTAAGAGGCTGTGAGCTCCAGGCAGAGGACGGCGGCGCTCCTCTCAGCCCTGCCCGGGATCAGGCACTGTTCTGGGACTGACGTGGTGCGCTGCAGCCTGTGTGTGTCCCGGTTCTCCTGTGAGAGGAAAAAATGGCAAAGTACAAACAGGGGGCAGAGAACTGGTTTCCCTGCTTTCGCCATATCGACTTCGTTCAGGCCGTTCCAGCCCGATTTCAGAAACCCGGGTTTTAAGAGGCTGCGAGCTCCAGGCAGAGGACGGCGGCGCTCCTCTCAGCCCTGCCCGGGATCAGGCACTGTTCTGGGACTGACGTGGTGCGCAGCAGCCTGTGTGTGTCCCGGTTCTCCTGTGAGAGGAAAAAAAAAGGCAAAGTACAAACAGGGGGTAGAGAACTGGTTTCCCTGCTTTCGCCATATCGACTTCGTTCAGGCCGTTCCAGCCCGATTTCAGAAACCCGGGTTTTAAGAGGCTGTGAGCTCCAGGCAGAGGACGGCGGCGCTCCTCTCAGCCCTGCCCGGGATCAGGCACTGTTCTGGGACTGACGTGGTGCTGTGCAGCCTGTGTGTGTCCCGGTTCTCCTGTGAGAGGAAAAAAAAGGCAAAGTACAAACAGGGGGTAGAGAACTGGTTTCCCTGCTTTCGCCATATCGACTTCGTTCAGGCCGTTCCAGCCCGATTTCAGAAACCCGGGTTTTAAGAGGCTGTGAGCTCCAGGCAGAGGACGGCGGCGCTCCTCTCAGCCCTGCCCGGGATCAGGCACTGTTCTGGGACTGACGTGGTGCGCTGCAGCCTGTGTGTGTCCCGGTTCTCCTGTGAGAGGAAAAAATGGCAAAGTACAAACAGGGGACAGAGATCTCTGTCCCCTGCTTTCGCCAAACACACTTCGTTCAGGCCGTTCCAGCCCGATTTCAGAAACCCGGGTTTTAAGAGGCTGTGAGCTCCAGGCAGAGGACGGCGGCGCTCCTCTCAGCCCTGCCCGGGATCAGGCACTGTTCTGGGACTGACGTGGTGCGCTGCAGCCTGTGTGTGTCCCGGTTCTCCTGTGAGAGGAAAAAATGGCAAAGTACAAACAGGGGGCAGAGAACTGGTTTCCCTGCTTTCGCCATATCGACTTCGTTCAGGCCGTTCCAGCCCGATTTCAGAAACCCGGGTTTTAAGAGGCTGCGAGCTCCAGGCAGAGGACGGCGGCGCTCCTCTCAGCCCTGCCCGGGATCAGGCACTGTTCTGGGACTGACGTGGTGCGCAGCAGCCTGTGTGTGTCCCGGTTCTCCTGTGAGAGGAAAAAAAAAGGCAAAGTACAAACAGGGGGTAGAGAACTGGTTTCCCTGCTTTCGCCATATCGACTTCGTTCAGGCCGTTCCAGCCCGATTTCAGAAACCCGGGTTTTAAGAGGCTGTGAGCTCCAGGCAGAGGACGGCGGCGCTCCTCTCAGCCCTGCCCGGGATCAGGCACTGTTCTGGGACTGACGTGGTGCTGTGCAGCCTGTGTGTGTCCCGGTTCTCCTGTGAGAGGAAAAAAAAGGCAAAGTACAAACAGGGGGTAGAGAACTGGTTTCCCTGCTTTCGCCATATCGACTTCGTTCAGGCCGTTCCAGCCCGATTTCAGAAACCCGGGTTTTAAGAGGCTGTGAGCTCCAGGCAGAGGACGGCGGCGCTCCTCTCAGCCCTGCCGGGATCAGGCACTGTTCTGGGACTGACGTGGTGCGCTGCAGCCTGTGTGTGTCCCGGTTCTCCTGTGAGAGGAAAAAATGGCAAAGTACAAACAGGGGACAGAGATCTCTGTCCCCTGCTTTCGCCAAACACACTTCGTTCAGGCCGTTCCAGCCCGATTTCAGAAACCCGGGTTTTAAGAGGCTGTGAGCTCCAGGCAGAGGACGGCGGCGCTCCTCTCAGCCCTGCCCGGGATCAGGCACTGTTCTGGGACTGACGTGGTGCGCTGCAGCCTGTGTGTGTCCCGGTTCTCCTGTGAGAGGAAAAAATGGCAAAGTACAAACAGGGGGCAGAGAACTGGTTTCCCTGCTTTCGCCATATCGACTTCGTTCAGGCCGTTCCAGCCCGATTTCAGAAACCCGGGTTTTAAGAGGCTGCGAGCTCCAGGCAGAGGACGGCGGCGCTCCTCTCAGCCCTGCCCGGGATCAGGCACTGTTCTGGGACTGACGTGGTGCGCAGCAGCCTGTGTGTGTCCCGGTTCTCCTGTGAGAGGAAAAAAAAAAGGCAAAGTACAAACAGGGGGTAGAGAACTGGTTTCCCTGCTTTCGCCATATCGACTTCGTTCAGGCCGTTCCAGCCCGATTTCAGAAACCCGGGTTTTAAGAGGCTGTGAGCTCCAGGCAGAGGACGGCGGCGCTCCTCTCAGCCCTGCCCGGGATCAGGCACTGTTCTGGGACTGACGTGGTGCTGTGCAGCCTGTGTGTGTCCCGGTTCTCCTGTGAGAGGAAAAAAAAGGCAAAGTACAAACAGGGGGTAGAGAACTGGTTTCCCTGCTTTCGCCATATCGACTTCGTTCAGGCCGTTCCAGCCCGATTTCAGAAACCCGGGTTTTAAGAGGCTGTGAGCTCCAGGCAGAGGACGGCGGCGCTCCTCTCAGCCCTGCCCGGGATCAGGCACTGTTCTGGGACTGACGTGGTGCGCTGCAGCCTGTGTGTGTCCCGGTTCTCCAGTGAGAAGAAAAACATGGCAAAGTACAAACAGGGGACAGAGATCTCTGTCCCCTGCTTTCGCCAAACACACTTCTCTCAGCGCCTGTCAGCCCGATTTCAGAAACCTGGGTTTTAAGAGGCTGTGAGCTCCAGGCAGAGGACGGCGGCGCTCCTCTCAGCCCTGCCCGGGATCAGGCACTGTTCTGGGACTGACGTGGTGCGCTGCAGCCTGTGTGTGTCCCGGTTCTCCTGTGAGAAGAAAAAAAAAATTGCAAAGTACAAACAGGGGACAGAGATCTCTGTCCCCTGCTTTCGCCAAACACACTTCTCTCAGGCCGTTCCAGCCCGATTTCAGAAACCCGGGTTTTAAGAGGCTGTGAGCTCCAGGCAGAGGACGGCGGCGCTCCTCTCAGCCCTGCCCGGGATCAGGCACTGTTCTGGGACTGACGTGGTGCGCTGCAGCCTGTGTGTGTCCCGGTTCTCCTGTGAGAAGAAAAAAAATTGCAAAGTACAAACAGGGGACAGAGATCTCTGTCCCCTGCTTTCGCCAAACACACTTCTCTCAGGCCGTTCCAGCCCGATTTCAGAAACCTGGGTTTTAAGAGGCTGTGAGCTCCAGGCAGAGGACGGCGGCGCTCCTCTCAGCCCTGCCCGGGATCAGGCACTGTTCTGGGACTGACGTGGTGCGCTGCAGCCTGTGTGTGTCCCGGTTCTCCTGTGAGAAGAAAAAAAATGGCAAAGTACAAACAGGGGACAGAGATCTCTGTCCCCTGCTTTCGCCAAACACACTTCTCTCAGGCCGTTCCAGCCCGATTTCAGAAACCTGGGTTTTAAGAGGCTGCGAGCTCCAGGCAGAGGACGGCGGCGCTCCTCTCAGCCCTGCCCGGGATCAGGCACTGTTCTGGGACTGACGTGGTGCGCAGCAGCCTGTGTGTGTCCCGGTTCTCCTGTGAGAGGAAAAAAAAGGCAAAGTACAAACAGGGGGTAGAGAACTGGTTTCCCTGCTTTCGCCATATCGACTTCGTTCAGGCCGTTCCAGCCCGATTTCAGAAACCTGGGTTTTAAGAGGCTGCGAGCTCCAGGCAGAGGACGGCGGCGCTCCTCTCAGCCCTGCCCGGGATCAGGCACTGTTCTGGGACTGACGTGGTGCGCTGCAGCCTGTGTGTGTCCCGGTTCTCCTGTGAGAGGAAAAAATGGCATAGTACAAACAGGGGGCAGAGATCTCTGTCCCCTGCTTTCGCCATATCGACTTCGTTCAGGCCGTTCCAGCCCGATTTCAGAAACCCGGGTTTTAAGAGGCTGTGAGCTCCAGGCAGAGGACGGCGGCGC
>NW_027615138.1:55000-62500 GCF_965212315.1 Lampetra planeri | reverse complement strand
CTTGTGCTCTGCTCCGGCCTGTGAGTGCAGGGAGGCTGTGTGTGTGTGTGTGCGTGCAGTCTTCTCTGCTCCAGACTGAAAGGAGAGCTCCTTCTGTGTCTGCTGGCGGGCTGAGAGTGCATGAAACCTGCATAACTTGTGCTCTTTCTCCTTCCTGGAGGTGAGCTCGGGCCTGAGAGTGCAGTGAGGCTGTGTGAGCAGTCTGCTGTGCTCCTGAATGAAAGCAGAGTTCCTTCTGTGTCTGCTGGCGGGCTGAGGGTGCATGAAACCTGTATAACTTCTGCTCTGCTCCTTCCTGGAGGTGAGCTGGAGCCTGACAGTGCAGTGCACGGTACCTGCATAACTTGTGCTCTTTCTCCTTCCTGGAGGTGAGCTCGGGCCTGAGAGTGCAGGGAGGATGTGTGTGTGCAGTCTGCTCCGCTCCACACTGAAAGGAGCCCCTTTTCCGTCTGCTGGCGGGCTGAGAGCACATGAAACCTGCATAACTTCTTCCATTTCTCCTTCCTGGAGGTGAGCTCGGGCCTGAGAGTGCAGTCTGCTGTGCTCCAGGCTGAGTGTGCATGATACCTGGACAACTTGTGCTGTCCTCCGGCCTGTGAGTGCAGGGAGGCTGTGTGTGTGTGCGTGCAGTCTTCTCTGCTCCAGACTGAAAGGAGAGCTCCTTCTGTGTCTGCTGGCGGGCTGAGAGTTCATGAAACCTGCATAACTTGTGCTCTTTCTCCTTCCTGGAGGTGAGCTGGAGCCTGAGAGTGCAGTGAGGCTGTGTGAGCAGTCTGCTGTGCTCCTGAATGAAAGCAGAGTTCCTTCTGTGTCTGCTGGCGGGCTGAGGGTGCATGAAACCTGTATAACTTCTGCTCTGCTCCTTCCTGGAGGTGAGCTGGAGCCTGACAGTGCAGTGCACGGTACCTGGATAACTTGTGCTCTGCTCCGGCCTGTGAGTGCAGGGAGGCTGTGTGTGTGTGCGTGCAGTCTTCTCTGCTCCAGACTGAAAGGAGAGCTCCTTCTGTGTCTGCTGGCGGGCTGAGAGTGCATGAAACCTGCATAACTTGTGCTCTTTCTCCTTCCTGGAGGTGAGCTCGGGCCTGAGAGTGCAGTCTGCTCCGCTCCAGACTGAAAGCAGAGCTCCTTCTGTGTCTGCTGGCGGGCTGAGAGTGCATGAAACCTGCATAACTTGTGCTCTTTCTCCTTCCTGGAGGTGAGCTCGGGCCTGAGAGTGCAGTGCACGGTACCTGCATAACTTGTGTGCTGTGCCCCGGGCTGAGTGTGCATGATACCTGGACAACTTGTGCTGTCCTCCGGCCTGTGAGTGCAGGGAGGCTGTTTGGTGCAGTCTGCTGAGCTCCTGCCTGAAGGTGAGCTGGAGCCTGACAGTGCAGTGCACGGTACCTGGATAACTTGTGCTCTGCTCCGGCCTGTGAGTGCAGGGAGGCTGTGTGTGTGTGCAGTCTTCTCTGCTCCAGACTGAAAGGAGAGCTCCTTCTGTGTCTGCTGGCGGGCTGAGAGTGCATGAAACCTGTATAACTTCTGCCCTGCTCCTTCCTGGAGGTGAGCTGCAGCCCTAGAGTGCAGGGAGGATGTGTGTGTGCGTGTGTGCAGTCTTCTCTGCTCCAGACTGAAAGCAGAGCGCCTTCTGTGTCTGCTGGCGGGCTGAGAGTGCATGAAACCTGCATAACTTGTGCTCTTTCTCCTTCCTGGAGGTGAGCTGGAGCCTGGGAGTGCACGTGAGGCTGTGCACCTGGATGAGAGCGCAGGGAGAGAGAGAGAGAGAGAGAGAGAAAGAGAGAGAGAGAGAGAGAGAGAGAGAGAGAGAGAGAGAGAGAGAGAGAGAGAGACACTGTGTGTGTGTGTGTGTGTGTGTGTGTGTGTGTGTGTGTGTGTGTGTGTGTGTGTGTGTGTGTGTGTGTGTGTGTGCACACGCGCACTTGTGTGTGAGTGAGTGCGTGTGTATGTATGTGTGTCTGTGTGTGTGAGAGGGAGAGATACACAGACAGAGACATTGTGTGTGTCTGTGTGCGTCTGTGTGTGCCTGTGTGTGTCTGTCTGTGTGTGTCAGGGTACTGCATTTGTGACAATGTGGTCAGTAAACAGTAGCCGGTGTACCAGGGGCGTGAAACTGCGGCCGGGGTACCAGGGGCACGAAGCTGCTGCCGGGGTACCACGGGCCGCAAAGCTCGAGCCGGTGTACCAGGGGCGCGAGGCGAAAAAAAATGGCAAAGTACAAACAGGGGGCCGAGAAACACACTTCTCTCAGCGCCTGTCAGCCCGATTTCAGAAACCTGGGTTTTAAGAGGCTGCGAGCTCCAGGCAGAGGACGGCGGCGCTCCTCTCAGCCCTGCCCGGGATCAGGCACTGTTCTGGGACTGACGTGGTGCGCTGCAGCCTGTGTGAGTCCCGGTTCTCCTGTGAGAAGAAAAAAAATTGCAAAGTACAAACAGGGGACAGAGATCTCTGTCCCCTGCTTTCGCCAAACACACTTCTCTCAGGCCGTTCCAGCCCGATTTCAGAAACCCGGGTTTTAAGAGGCTGCGAGCTCCAGGCAGAGGACGGCGGCGCTCCTCTCAGCCCTGCCCGGGATCAGGCACTGTTCTGGGCCTGACGTGGTGCGCTGCAGCCTGTGTGTGTCCCGGTTCTCCAGTGAGAAGAAAAACATGGCAAAGTACAAACAGGGGACAGAGATCTCTGTCCCCTGCTTTCGCCAAACACACTTCTCTCAGCGCCTGTCAGCCCGATTTCAGAAACCTGGGTTTTAAGAGGCTGTGAGCTCCAGGCAGAGGACGGCGGCGCTCCTCTCAGCCCTGCCCGGGATCAGGCACTGTTCTGGGACTGACGTGGTGCGCTGCAGCCTGTGTGTGTCCCGGTTCTCCTGTGAGAAGAAAAAAAAAATTGCAAAGTACAAACAGGGGACAGAGATCTCTGTCCCCTGCTTTCGCCAAACACACTTCTCTCAGGCCGTTCCAGCCCGATTTCAGAAACCCGGGTTTTAAGAGGCTGCGAGCTCCAGGCAGAGGACGGCGGCGCTCCTCTCAGCCCTGCCCGGGATCAGGCACTGTTCTGGGACTGACGTGGTGCGCTGCAGCCTGTGTGAGTCCCGGTTCTCCTGTGAGAAGAAAAAAAATTGCAAAGTACAAACAGGGGACAGAGATCTCTGTCCCCTGCTTTCGCCAAACACACTTCTCTCAGGCCGTTCCAGCCCGATTTCAGAAACCCGGGTTTTAAGAGGCTGCGAGCTCCAGGCAGAGGACGGCGGCGCTCCTCTCAGCCCTGCCCGGGATCAGGCACTGTTCTGGGCCTGACGTGGTGCGCTGCAGCCTGTGTGTGTCCCGGTTCTCCAGTGAGAAGAAAAACATGGCAAAGTACAAACAGGGGACAGAGATCTCTGTCCCCTGCTTTCGCCAAACACACTTCTCTCAGCGCCTGTCAGCCCGATTTCAGAAACCTGGGTTTTAAGAGGCTGTGAGCTCCAGGCAGAGGACGGCGGCGCTCCTCTCAGCCCTGCCCGGGATCAGGCACTGTTCTGGGACTGACGTGGTGCGCTGCAGCCTGTGTGTGTCCCGGTTCTCCTGTGAGAAGAAAAAAAAAATTGCAAAGTACAAACAGGGGACAGAGATCTCTGTCCCCTGCTTTCGCCAAACACACTTCTCTCAGGCCGTTCCAGCCCGATTTCAGAAACCCGGGTTTTAAGAGGCTGCGAGCTCCAGGCAGAGGACGGCGGCGCTCCTCTCAGCCCTGCCCGGGATCAGGCACTGTTCTGGGACTGACGTGGTGCGCTGCAGCCTGTGTGAGTCCCGGTTCTCCTGTGAGAAGAAAAAAAATTGCAAAGTACAAACAGGGGACAGAGATCTCTGTCCCCTGCTTTCGCCAAACACACTTCTCTCAGGCCGTTCCAGCCCGATTTCAGAAACCCGGGTTTTAAGAGGCTGCGAGCTCCAGGCAGAGGACGGCGGCGCTCCTCTCAGCCCTGCCCGGGATCAGGCACTGTTCTGGGACTGACGTGGTGCGCTGCAGCCTGTGTGTGTCCCGGTTCTCCAGTGAGAAGAAAAACATGGCAAAGTACAAACAGGGGACAGAGATCTCTGTCCCCTGCTTTCGCCAAACACACTTCTCTCAGCGCCTGTCAGCCCGATTTCAGAAACCTGGGTTTTAAGAGGCTGTGAGCTCCAGGCAGAGGACGGCGGCGCTCCTCTCAGCCCTGCCCGGGATCAGGCACTGTTCTGGGACTGACGAGGTGCGCTGCAGCCTGTGTGTGTCCCGGTTCTCCTGTGAGAAGAAAAAAAAAATTGCAAAGTACAAACAGGGGACAGAGATCTCTGTCCCCTGCTTTCGCCAAACACACTTCTCTCAGGCCGTTCCAGCCCGATTTCAGAAACCCGGGTTTTAAGAGGCTGCGAGCTCCAGGCAGAGGACGGCGGCGCTCCTCTCAGCCCTGCCCGGGATCAGGCACTGTTCTGGGACTGACGTGGTGCGCTGCAGCCTGTGTGAGTCCCGGTTCTCCTGTGAGAAGAAAAAAAATTGCAAAGTACAAACAGGGGACAGAGATCTCTGTCCCCTGCTTTCGCCAAACACACTTCTCTCAGGCCGTTCCAGCCCGATTTCAGAAACCCGGGTTTTAAGAGGCTGCGAGCTCCAGGCAGAGGACGGCGGCGCTCCTCTCAGCCCTGCCCGGGATCAGGCACTGTTCTGGGACTGACGTGGTGCGCTGCAGCCTGTGTGTGTCCCGGTTCTCCAGTGAGAAGAAAAACATGGCAAAGTACAAACAGGGGACAGAGATCTCTGTCCCCTGCTTTCGCCAAACACACTTCTCTCAGCGCCTGTCAGCCCGATTTCAGAAACCTGGGTTTTAAGAGGCTGTGAGCTCCAGGCAGAGGACGGCGGCGCTCCTCTCAGCCCTGCCCGGGATCAGGCACTGTTCTGGGACTGACGAGGTGCGCTGCAGCCTGTGTGTGTCCCGGTTCTCCTGTGAGAAGAAAAAAAAAATTGCAAAGTACAAACAGGGGACAGAGATCTCTGTCCCCTGCTTTCGCCAAACACACTTCTCTCAGGCCGTTCCAGCCCGATTTCAGAAACCCGGGTTTTAAGAGGCTGCGAGCTCCAGGCAGAGGACGGCGGCGCTCCTCTCAGCCCTGCCCGGGATCAGGCACTGTTCTGGGACTGACGTGGTGCGCTGCAGCCTGTGTGAGTCCCGGTTCTCCTGTGAGAAGAAAAAAAATTGCAAAGTACAAACAGGGGACAGAGATCTCTGTCCCCTGCTTTCGCCAAACACACTTCTCTCAGGCCGTTCCAGCCCGATTTCAGAAACCCGGGTTTTAAGAGGCTGCGAGCTCCAGGCAGAGGACGGCGGCGCTCCTCTCAGCCCTGCCCGGGATCAGGCACTGTTCTGGGACTGACGTGGTGCGCTGCAGCCTGTGTGTGTCCCGGTTCTCCAGTGAGAAGAAAAACATGGCAAAGTACAAACAGGGGACAGAGATCTCTGTCCCCTGCTTTCGCCAAACACACTTCTCTCAGCGCCTGTCAGCCCGATTTCAGAAACCTGGGTTTTAAGAGGCTGTGAGCTCCAGGCAGAGGACGGCGGCGCTCCTCTCAGCCCTGCCCGGGATCAGGCACTGTTCTGGGACTGACGTGGTGCGCTGCAGCCTGTGTGTGTCCCGGTTCTCCTGTGAGAGGAAAAAATGGCATAGTACAAACAGGGGGCAGAGATCTCTGTCCCCTGCTTTCGCCATATCGACTTCGTTCAGGCCGTTCCAGCCCGATTTCAGAAACCCGGGTTTTAAGAGGCTGTGAGCTCCAGGCAGAGGACGGCGGCGCTCCTCTCAGCCCTGCCCGGGATCAGGCACTGTTCTGGGACTGACGTGGTGCGCTGCAGCCTGTGTGTGTCCCGGTTCTCCTGTGAGAAGAAAAAAAATTGCAAAGTACAAACAGGGGACAGAGATCTCTGTCCCCTGCTTTCGCCAAACACACTTCTCTCAGGCCGTTCCAGCCCGATTTCAGAAACCTGGGTTTTAAGAGGCTGTGAGCTCCAGGCAGAGGACGGCGGCGCTCCTCTCAGCCCTGCCCGGGATCAGGCACTGTTCTGGGACTGACGTGGTGCGCTGCAGCCTGTGTGTGTCCCGGTTCTCCTGTGAGAAGAAAAAAAATGGCAAAGTACAAACAGGGGACAGAGATCTCTGTCCCCTGCTTTCGCCAAACACACTTCTCTCAGGCCGTTCCAGCCCGATTTCAGAAACCTGGGTTTTAAGAGGCTGCGAGCTCCAGGCAGAGGACGGCGGCGCTCCTCTCAGCCCTGCCCGGGATCAGGCACTGTTCTGGGACTGACGTGGTGCGCAGCAGCCTGTGTGTGTCCCGGTTCTCCTGTGAGAGGAAAAAAAAGGCAAAGTACAAACAGGGGGTAGAGAACTGGTTTCCCTGCTTTCGCCATATCGACTTCGTTCAGGCCGTTCCAGCCCGATTTCAGAAACCTGGGTTTTAAGAGGCTGCGAGCTCCAGGCAGAGGACGGCGGCGCTCCTCTCAGCCCTGCCCGGGATCAGGCACTGTTCTGGGACTGACGTGGTGCGCTGCAGCCTGTGTGTGTCCCGGTTCTCCTGTGAGAGGAAAAAATGGCATAGTACAAACAGGGGGCAGAGATCTCTGTCCCCTGCTTTCGCCATATCGACTTCGTTCAGGCCGTTCCAGCCCGATTTCAGAAACCCGGGTTTTAAGAGGCTGTGAGCTCCAGGCAGAGGACGGCGGCGCTCCTCTCAGCCCTGCCCGGGATCAGGCACTGTTCTGGGACTGACGTGGTGCGCAGCAGCCTGTGTGTGTCCCGGTTCTCCTGTGAGAGGAAAAAAAAGGCAAAGTACAAACAGGGGGTAGAGAACTGGTTTCCCTGCTTTCGCCATATCGACTTCGTTCAGGCCGTTCCAGCCCGATTTCAGAAACCCGGGTTTTAAGATGCTGTGAGCTCCAGGCAGAGGACGGCGGCGCTCCTCTCAGCCCTGCCCGGGATCAGGCGCTGTTCTGGGACTGACGTGGTGCGCTGCAGCCTGTGTGTGTCCCGGTTCTCCTGTGAGAGGAAAAAATGGCAAAGTACAAACAGGGGACAGAGATCTCTGTCCCCTGCTTTCGCCAAACACACTTCTCTCAGGCCGTTCCAGCCCGATTTCAGAAACCCGGGTTTTAAGAGGCTGTGAGCTCCAGGCAGAGGACGGCGGCGCTCCTCTCAGCCCTGCCCGGGATCAGGCACTGTTCTGGGACTGACGTGGTGCTGTGCAGCCTGTGTGTGTCCCGGTTCTCCTGTGAGAGGAAAAAATGGCAAAGTACAAACAGGGGGCAGAGAACTGGTTTCCCTGCTTTCGCCATATCGACTTCGTTCAGGCCGTTCCAGCCCGATTTCAGAAACCCGGGTTTTAAGAGGCTGTGAGCTCCAGGCAGAGGACGGCGGCGCTCCTCTCAGCCCTGCCCGGGATCAGGCACTGTTCTGGGACTGACGTGGTGCTGTGCAGCCTGTGTGTGTCCCGGTTCTCCTG
>NW_027615138.1:40000-45000 GCF_965212315.1 Lampetra planeri | reverse complement strand
GTGTGTGTGTGCGTGCAGTCTTCTCTGCTCCAGACTGAAAGGAGAGCTCCTTCTGTGTCTGCTGGCGGGCTGAGAGTGCATGAAACCTGCATAACTTGTGCTCTTTCTCCTTCCTGGAGGTGAGCTCGGGCCTGAGAGTGCAGTCTGCTCCGCTCCAGACTGAAAGCAGAGCTCCTTCTGTGTCTGCTGGCGGGCTGAGAGTGCATGAAACCTGCATAACTTGTGCTCTTTCTCCTTCCTGGAGGTGAGCTCGGGCCTGAGAGTGCAGTGCACGGTACCTGCATAACTTGTGTGCTGTGCCCCGGGCTGAGTGTGCATGATACCTGGACAACTTGTGCTGTCCTCCGGCCTGTGAGTGCAGGGAGGCTGTTTGGTGCAGTCTGCTGAGCTCCTGCCTGAAGGTGAGCTGGAGCCTGACAGTGCAGTGCACGGTACCTGGATAACTTGTGCTCTGCTCCGGCCTGTGAGTGCAGGGAGGCTGTGTGTGTGTGCGTGCAGTCTTCTCTGCTCCAGACTGAAAGGAGAGCTCCTTCTGTGTCTGCTGGCGGGCTGAGAGTGCATGAAACCTGCATAACTTGTGCTCTTTCTCCTTCCTGGAGGTGAGCTCGGGCCTGAGAGTGCAGTCTGCTCCGCTCCAGACTGAAAGCAGAGCTCCTTCTGTGTCTGCTGGCGGGCTGAGAGTGCATGAAACCTGCATAACTTGTGCTCTTTCTCCTTCCTGGAGGTGAGCTGGAGCCTGAGAGTGCAGTGAGGCTGTGTGAGCAGTCTGCTGTGCTCCTGAATGAAAGCAGAGTTCCTTCTGTGTCTGCTGGCGGGCTGAGGGTGCATGAAACCTGTATAACTTCTGCTCTGCTCCTTCCTGGAGGTGAGCTGGAGCCTGACAGTGCAGTGCACGGTACCTGGATAACTTGTGCTCTGCTCCGGCCTGTGAGTGCAGGGAGGCTGTGTGTGTGTGCGTGCAGTCTTCTCTGCTCCAGACTGAAAGGAGAGCTCCTTCTGTGTCTGCTGGCGGGCTGAGAGTGCATGAAACCTGCATAACTTGTGCTCTTTCTCCTTCCTGGAGGTGAGCTCGGGCCTGAGAGTGCAGTCTGCTCCGCTCCAGACTGAAAGCAGAGCTCCTTCTGTGTCTGCTGGCGGGCTGAGAGTGCATGAAACCTGCATAACTTGTGCTCTTTCTCCTTCCTGGAGGTGAGCTCGGGCCTGAGAGTGCAGTGCACGGTACCTGCATAACTTGTGTGCTGTGCCCCGGGCTGAGTGTGCATGATACCTGGACAACTTGTGCTGTCCTCCGGCCTGTGAGTGCAGGGAGGCTGTTTGGTGCAGTCTGCTGAGCTCCTGCCTGAAGGTGAGCTGGAGCCTGACAGTGCAGTGCACGGTACCTGGATAACTTGTGCTCTGCTCCGGCCTGTGAGTGCAGGGAGGCTGTGTGTGTGTGCGTGCAGTCTTCTCTGCTCCAGACTGAAAGGAGAGCTCCTTCTGTGTCTGCTGGCGGGCTGAGAGTGCATGAAACCTGTATAACTTCTGCCCTGCTCCTTCCTGGAGGTGAGCTGCAGCCCTAGAGTGCAGGGAGGATGTGTGTGTGCGTGTGTGCAGTCTTCTCTGCTCCAGACTGAAAGCAGAGCGCCTTCTGTGTCTGCTGGCGGGCTGAGAGTGCATGAAACCTGCATAACTTGTGCTCTTTCTCCTTCCTGGAGGTGAGCTGGAGCCTGGGAGTGCACGTGAGGCTGTGCACCTGGATGAGAGCGCAGGGAGAGAGAGAGAGAGAGAGAGAGAGAGAGAGAGAGAGAGAGAGAGAGAGAGAGAGAGAGAGAGAGAGAGAGAGAGAGAGAGAGAGAGAGAGAGAGAGACACTGTGTGTGTGTGTGTGTGTGTGTGTGTGTGTGTGTGTGTGTGTGTGTGTGTGTGTGTGTGTGCACACGCGCACTTGTGTGTGAGTGAGTGCGTGTGTATGTATGTGTGTCTGTGTGTGTGAGAGGGAGAGATACACAGACAGAGACATTGTGTGTGTCTGTGTGCGTCTGTGTGTGCCTGTGTGTGTCTGTCTGTGTGTGTCAGGGTACTGCATTTGTGACAATGTGGTCAGTAAACAGTAGCCGGTGTACCAGGGGCGTGAAACTGCGGCCGGGGTACCAGGGGCACGAAGCTGCTGCCGGGGTACCACGGGCCGCAAAGCTCGAGCCGGTGTACCAGGGGCGCGAGGCGAAAAAAAATGGCAAAGTACAAACAGGGGGCCGAGAAACACACTTCTCTCAGCGCCTGTCAGCCCGATTTCAGAAACCTGGGTTTTAAGAGGCTGCGAGCTCCAGGCAGAGGACGGCGGCGCTCCTCTCAGCCCTGCCCGGGATCAGGCACTGTTCTGGGACTGACGTGGTGCGCTGCAGCCTGTGTGTGTCCCGGTTCTCCTGTGAGAAGAAAAAAAATTGCAAAGTACAAACAGGGGACAGAGATCTCTGTCCCCTGCTTTCGCCAAACACACTTCTCTCAGGCCGTTCCAGCCCGATTTCAGAAACCCGGGTTTTAAGAGGCTGCGAGCTCCAGGCAGAGGACGGCGGCGCTCCTCTCAGCCCTGCCCGGGATCAGGCACTGTTCTGGGACTGACGTGGTGCGCTGCAGCCTGTGTGAGTCCCGGTTCTCCTGTGAGAAGAAAAAAAATTGCAAAGTACAAACAGGGGACAGAGATCTCTGTCCCCTGCTTTCGCCAAACACACTTCTCTCAGGCCGTTCCAGCCCGATTTCAGAAACCCGGGTTTTAAGAGGCTGCGAGCTCCAGGCAGAGGACGGCGGCGCTCCTCTCAGCCCTGCCCGGGATCAGGCACTGTTCTGGGACTGACGTGGTGCGCTGCAGCCTGTGTGTGTCCCGGTTCTCCAGTGAGAAGAAAAACATGGCAAAGTACAAACAGGGGACAGAGATCTCTGTCCCCTGCTTTCGCCAAACACACTTCTCTCAGCGCCTGTCAGCCCGATTTCAGAAACCTGGGTTTTAAGAGGCTGTGAGCTCCAGGCAGAGGACGGCGGCGCTCCTCTCAGCCCTGCCCGGGATCAGGCACTGTTCTGGGACTGACGTGGTGCGCTGCAGCCTGTGTGTGTCCCGGTTCTCCTGTGAGAAGAAAAAAAAAATTGCAAAGTACAAACAGGGGACAGAGATCTCTGTCCCCTGCTTTCGCCAAACACACTTCTCTCAGGCCGTTCCAGCCCGATTTCAGAAACCCGGGTTTTAAGAGGCTGCGAGCTCCAGGCAGAGGACGGCGGCGCTCCTCTCAGCCCTGCCCGGGATCAGGCACTGTTCTGGGACTGACGTGGTGCGCTGCAGCCTGTGTGAGTCCCGGTTCTCCTGTGAGAAGAAAAAAAATTGCAAAGTACAAACAGGGGACAGAGATCTCTGTCCCCTGCTTTCGCCAAACACACTTCTCTCAGACCGTTCCAGCCCGATTTCAGAAACCCGGGTTTTAAGAGGCTGCGAGCTCCAGGCAGAGGACGGCGGCGCTCCTCTCAGCCCTGCCCGGGATCAGGCACTGTTCTGGGACTGACGTGGTGCGCTGCAGCCTGTGTGTGTCCCGGTTCTCCAGTGAGAAGAAAAACATGGCAAAGTACAAACAGGGGACAGAGATCTCTGTCCCCTGCTTTCGCCAAACACACTTCTCTCAGCGCCTGTCAGCCCGATTTCAGAAACCTGGGTTTTAAGAGGCT
The DNA here is from genome assembly GCF_965212315.1 of Lampetra planeri. NCBI lineage: Eukaryota > Metazoa > Chordata > Hyperoartia > Petromyzontiformes > Petromyzontidae > Lampetra > Lampetra planeri. The sequence goes on along the minus strand of NW_027615138.1, from coordinate 41,314 downwards.
GTGAGCTCCAGGCAGAGGACGGCGGCGCTCCTCTCAGCCCTGCCCGGGATCAGGCACTGTTCTGGGACTGACGTGGTGCGCTGCAGCCTGTGTGTGTCCCGGTTCTCCTGTGAGAAGAAAAAAAATTGCAAAGTACAAACAGGGGACAGAGATCTCTGTCCCCTGCTTTCGCCAAACACACTTCTCTCAGGCCGTTCCAGCCCGATTTCAGAAACCTGGGTTTTAAGAGGCTGCGAGCTCCAGGCAGAGGACGGCGGCGCTCCTCTCAGCCCTGCCCGGGATCAGGCACTGTTCTGGGACTGACGTGGTGCGCAGCAGCCTGTGTGTGTCCCGGTTCTCCTGTGAGAGGAAAAAAAAAGGCAAAGTACAAACAGGGGGTAGAGAACTGGTTTCCCTGCTTTCGCCATATCGACTTCGTTCAGGCCGTTCCAGCCCGATTTCAGAAACCCGGGTTTTAAGAGGCTGTGAGCTCCAGGCAGAGGACGGCGGCGCTCCTCTCAGCCCTGCCCGGGATCAGGCACTGTTCTGGGACTGACGTGGTGCTGTGCAGCCTGTGTGTGTCCCGGTTCTCCTGTGAGAGGAAAAAAAAGGCAAAGTACAAACAGGGGGTAGAGAACTGGTTTCCCTGCTTTCGCCATATCGACTTCGTTCAGGCCGTTCCAGCCCGATTTCAGAAACCCGGGTTTTAAGAGGCTGTGAGCTCCAGGCAGAGGACGGCGGCGCTCCTCTCAGCCCTGCCCGGGATCAGGCACTGTTCTGGGATTGACGTGGTGCTGTGCAGCCTGTGTGTGTCCCGGTTCTCCTGTGAGAGGAAAAAAAGGCAAAGTACAAACAGGGGGCAGAGAACTGGTTTCCCTGCTTTCGCCATATCGACTTCGTTCAGGCCGTTCCAGCCCGATTTCAGAAACCCGGGTTTTAAGAGGCTGTGAGCTCCAGGCAGAGGACGGCGGCGCTCCTCTCAGCCCTGCCCGGGATCAGGCACTGTTCTGGGACTGACGTGGTGCGCTGCAGCCTGTGTGTGTCCCGGTTCTCCTGTGAGAGGAAAAAATGGCAAAGTACAAACAGGGGACAGAGATCTCTGTCCCCTGCTTTCGCCAAACACACTTCGTTCAGGCCGTTCCAGCCCGATTTCAGAAACCCGGGTTTTAAGAGGCTGTGAGCTCCAGGCAGAGGACGGCGGCGCTCCTCTCAGCCCTGCCCGGGATCAGGCACTGTTCTGGGACTGACGTGGTGCGCTGCAGCCTGTGTGTGTCCCGGTTCTCCTGTGAGAGGAAAAAATGGCAAAGTACAAACAGGGGGCAGAGAACTGGTTTC
>NW_027615138.1:22500-27500 GCF_965212315.1 Lampetra planeri | reverse complement strand
TCCGGCCTGTGAGTGCAGGGAGGCTGTGCGTGTGTGCAGGTCTGCTGTGCTCCGGGCTGAGGGTGCATGAAACCTGGCTAAGGTGTGCTGTGCTGCTGCCTGGAGGTGAGGTCCAGCCTGAGAGTGCAGTCTGCTGTGCTCCTGGCTGAAAGTGAGCTGGAGCCTGACAGTGCAGTGCACGGTACCTGCATAACTTGTGTGCTGTGCCCCGGGCTGAGTGTGCATGATACCTGGACAACTTGTGCTGTCCTCCGGCCTGTGAGTGCAGGGAGGCTGTGTGTGTGTGCGTGCAGTCTTCTCTGCTCCAGACTGAAAGGAGAGCTCCTTCTGTGTCTGCTGGCGGGCTGAGAGTTCATGAAACCTGCATAACTTGTGCTCTTTCTCCTTCCTGGAGGTGAGCTGGAGCCTGAGAGTGCAGTGAGGCTGTGTGAGCAGTCTGCTGTGCTCCTGAATGAAAGCAGAGTTCCTTCTGTGTCTGCTGGCGGGCTGAGGGTGCATGAAACCTGTATAACTTCTGCTCTGCTCCTTCCTGGAGGTGAGCTGGAGCCTGACAGTGCAGTGCACGGTACCTGGATAACTTGTGCTCTGCTCCGGCCTGTGAGTGCAGGGAGGCTGTGTGTGTGTGCGTGCAGTCTTCTCTGCTCCAGACTGAAAGGAGAGCTCCTTCTGTGTCTGCTGGCGGGCTGAGAGTGCATGAAACCTGCATAACTTGTGCTCTTTCTCCTTCCTGGAGGTGAGCTCGGGCCTGAGAGTGCAGTCTGCTCCGCTCCAGACTGAAAGCAGAGCTCCTTCTGTGTCTGCTGGCGGGCTGAGAGTGCATGAAACCTGCATAACTTGTGCTCTTTCTCCTTCCTGGAGGTGAGCTCGGGCCTGAGAGTGCAGTGCACGGTACCTGCATAACTTGTGTGCTGTGCCCCGGGCTGAGTGTGCATGATACCTGGACAACTTGTGCTGTCCTCCGGCCTGTGAGTGCAGGGAGGCTGTTTGGTGCAGTCTGCTGAGCTCCTGCCTGAAGGTGAGCTGGAGCCTGACAGTGCAGTGCACGGTACCTGGATAACTTGTGCTCTGCTCCGGCCTGTGAGTGCAGGGAGGCTGTGTGTGTGTGCGTGCAGTCTTCTCTGCTCCAGACTGAAAGGAGAGCTCCTTCTGTGTCTGCTGGCGGGCTGAGAGTGCATGAAACCTGTATAACTTCTGCCCTGCTCCTTCCTGGAGGTGAGCTGCAGCCCTAGAGTGCAGGGAGGATGTGTGTGTGCGTGTGTGCAGTCTTCTCTGCTCCAGACTGAAAGCAGAGCGCCTTCTGTGTCTGCTGGCGGGCTGAGAGTGCATGAAACCTGCATAACTTGTGCTCTTTCTCCTTCCTGGAGGTGAGCTGGAGCCTGGGAGTGCACGTGAGGCTGTGCACCTGGATGAGAGCGCAGGGAGAGAGAGAGAGAGAGAGAGAGAGAGAGAGAGAGAGAGAGAGAGAGAGAGAGAGAGAGAGAGAGAGAGAGAGAGAGAGAGAGAGAGAGAGAGAGAGACACTGTGTGTGTGTGTGTGTGTGTGTGTGTGTGTGTGTGTGTGTGTGTGTGTGTGTGTGTGTGTGTGCACACGCGCACTTGTGTGTGAGTGAGTGCGTGTGTATGTATGTGTGTCTGTGTGTGTGAGAGGGAGAGATACACAGACAGAGACATTGTGTGTGTCTGTGTGCGTCTGTGTGTGCCTGTGTGTGTCTGTCTGTGTGTGTCAGGGTACTGCATTTGTGACAATGTGGTCAGTAAACAGTAGCCGGTGTACCAGGGGCGTGAAACTGCGGCCGGGGTACCAGGGGCACGAAGCTGCTGCCGGGGTACCACGGGCCGCAAAGCTCGAGCCGGTGTACCAGGGGCGCGAGGCGAAAAAAAATGGCAAAGTACAAACAGGGGGCCGAGAAACACACTTCTCTCAGCGCCTGTCAGCCCGATTTCAGAAACCTGGGTTTTAAGAGGCTGCGAGCTCCAGGCAGAGGACGGCGGCGCTCCTCTCAGCCCTGCCCGGGATCAGGCACTGTTCTGGGACTGACGTGGTGCGCTGCAGCCTGTGTGTGTCCCGGTTCTCCTGTGAGAAGAAAAAAAATTGCAAAGTACAAACAGGGGACAGAGATCTCTGTCCCCTGCTTTCGCCAAACACACTTCTCTCAGGCCGTTCCAGCCCGATTTCAGAAACCCGGGTTTTAAGAGGCTGCGAGCTCCAGGCAGAGGACGGCGGCGCTCCTCTCAGCCCTGCCCGGGATCAGGCACTGTTCTGGGACTGACGTGGTGCGCTGCAGCCTGTGTGAGTCCCGGTTCTCCTGTGAGAAGAAAAAAAATTGCAAAGTACAAACAGGGGACAGAGATCTCTGTCCCCTGCTTTCGCCAAACACACTTCTCTCAGGCCGTTCCAGCCCGATTTCAGAAACCCGGGTTTTAAGAGGCTGCGAGCTCCAGGCAGAGGACGGCGGCGCTCCTCTCAGCCCTGCCCGGGATCAGGCACTGTTCTGGGACTGACGTGGTGCGCTGCAGCCTGTGTGTGTCCCGGTTCTCCAGTGAGAAGAAAAACATGGCAAAGTACAAACAGGGGACAGAGATCTCTGTCCCCTGCTTTCGCCAAACACACTTCTCTCAGCGCCTGTCAGCCCGATTTCAGAAACCTGGGTTTTAAGAGGCTGTGAGCTCCAGGCAGAGGACGGCGGCGCTCCTCTCAGCCCTGCCCGGGATCAGGCACTGTTCTGGGACTGACGTGGTGCGCTGCAGCCTGTGTGTGTCCCGGTTCTCCTGTGAGAAGAAAAAAAAAATTGCAAAGTACAAACAGGGGACAGAGATCTCTGTCCCCTGCTTTCGCCAAACACACTTCTCTCAGGCCGTTCCAGCCCGATTTCAGAAACCCGGGTTTTAAGAGGCTGCGAGCTCCAGGCAGAGGACGGCGGCGCTCCTCTCAGCCCTGCCCGGGATCAGGCACTGTTCTGGGACTGACGTGGTGCGCTGCAGCCTGTGTGAGTCCCGGTTCTCCTGTGAGAAGAAAAAAAATTGCAAAGTACAAACAGGGGACAGAGATCTCTGTCCCCTGCTTTCGCCAAACACACTTCTCTCAGACCGTTCCAGCCCGATTTCAGAAACCCGGGTTTTAAGAGGCTGCGAGCTCCAGGCAGAGGACGGCGGCGCTCCTCTCAGCCCTGCCCGGGATCAGGCACTGTTCTGGGACTGACGTGGTGCGCTGCAGCCTGTGTGTGTCCCGGTTCTCCAGTGAGAAGAAAAACATGGCAAAGTACAAACAGGGGACAGAGATCTCTGTCCCCTGCTTTCGCCAAACACACTTCTCTCAGCGCCTGTCAGCCCGATTTCAGAAACCTGGGTTTTAAGAGGCTGTGAGCTCCAGGCAGAGGACGGCGGCGCTCCTCTCAGCCCTGCCCGGGATCAGGCACTGTTCTGGGACTGACGTGGTGCGCTGCAGCCTGTGTGTGTCCCGGTTCTCCTGTGAGAAGAAAAAAAATTGCAAAGTACAAACAGGGGACAGAGATCTCTGTCCCCTGCTTTCGCCAAACACACTTCTCTCAGGCCGTTCCAGCCCGATTTCAGAAACCTGGGTTTTAAGAGGCTGCGAGCTCCAGGCAGAGGACGGCGGCGCTCCTCTCAGCCCTGCCCGGGATCAGGCACTGTTCTGGGACTGACGTGGTGCGCAGCAGCCTGTGTGTGTCCCGGTTCTCCTGTGAGAGGAAAAAAAAAGGCAAAGTACAAACAGGGGGTAGAGAACTGGTTTCCCTGCTTTCGCCATATCGACTTCGTTCAGGCCGTTCCAGCCCGATTTCAGAAACCCGGGTTTTAAGAGGCTGTGAGCTCCAGGCAGAGGACGGCGGCGCTCCTCTCAGCCCTGCCCGGGATCAGGCACTGTTCTGGGACTGACGTGGTGCTGTGCAGCCTGTGTGTGTCCCGGTTCTCCTGTGAGAGGAAAAAAAAGGCAAAGTACAAACAGGGGGTAGAGAACTGGTTTCCCTGCTTTCGCCATATCGACTTCGTTCAGGCCGTTCCAGCCCGATTTCAGAAACCCGGGTTTTAAGAGGCTGTGAGCTCCAGGCAGAGGACGGCGGCGCTCCTCTCAGCCCTGCCCGGGATCAGGCACTGTTCTGGGATTGACGTGGTGCTGTGCAGCCTGTGTGTGTCCCGGTTCTCCTGTGAGAGGAAAAAAAGGCAAAGTACAAACAGGGGGCAGAGAACTGGTTTCCCTGCTTTCGCCATATCGACTTCGTTCAGGCCGTTCCAGCCCGATTTCAGAAACCCGGGTTTTAAGAGGCTGTGAGCTCCAGGCAGAGGACGGCGGCGCTCCTCTCAGCCCTGCCCGGGATCAGGCACTGTTCTGGGACTGACGTGGTGCGCAGCAGCCTGTGTGTGTCCCGGTTCTCCTGTGAGAGGAAAAAAAAAGGCAAAGTACAAACAGGGGGTAGAGAACTGGTTTCCCTGCTTTCGCCATATCGACTTCGTTCAGGCCGTTCCAGCCCGATTTCAGAAACCCGGGTTTTAAGAGGCTGTGAGCTCCAGGCAGAGGACGGCGGCGCTCCTCTCAGCCCTGCCCGGGATCAGGCACTGTTCTGGGACTGACGTGGTGCTGTGCAGCCTGTGTGTGTCCCGGTTCTCCTGTGAGAGGAAAAAAAAGGCAAAGTACAAACAGGGGGTAGAGAACTGGTTTCCCTGCTTTCGCCATATCGACTTCGTTCAGGCCGTTCCAGCCCGATTTCAGAAACCCGGGTTTTAAGAGGCTGTGAGCTCCAGGCAGAGGACGGCGGCGCTCCTCTCAGCCCTGCCCGGGATCAGGCACTGTTCTGGGATTGACGTGGTGCTGTGCAGCCTGTGTGTGTCCCGGTTCTCCTGTGAGAGGAAAAAAAGGCAAAGTACAAACAGGGGGCAGAGAACTGGTTTCCCTGCTTTCGCCATATCGACTTCGTTCAGGCCGTTCCAGCCCGATTTCAGAAACCCGGGTTTTAAGAGGCTGTGAGCTCCAGGCAGAGGACGGCG